>NC_080743.1:35564318-35867348 GCF_020826845.1 Diceros bicornis minor
GTGAAAATGGCTTTCTTTATTATCTTTATCATTTTTATTGTCACTGTTGTCATCGTCATCATCATTGTCATCGTCATCGTGAGCATCATCGAAAATTATTCACCAACAGTTGAATGCAGAGTATTGAATTATATATATGTTAGCTTTTGCTGTTTAACAAATAACCGCAAAACAATGACTTAAAACAACAATCATTGATCAGCTTGTGTTTCTGTGGGTTAGAAATTTGGATGGGGTCATTTGGTTGGGTCTTCTGCTGGTCTCAGCTGAACCCACTCTTGAATCTGCAGTCAGCTGGTAGTACATGGTGCACACACTTGTCTGACATTCGACTGGCTGTTGGCTGGGCTGGCAGTTGGATGGCTTAGCTAACCCAGACTCATTCACATGATGGTGGTCTCAGAGCCAAGTTTCTGCTTCTGCTATATTTGCTAATCTGCATTGATCAAAGCAAGATACAGAACCAACTCAGATTCAAGGGGTGGAGGAATATAGTCCATCTTTTGATGGGAATATCTTCAAAGTCACATTGCAAAAGTGTGGATACATGGAGAGAAAAGATTTGTGGCCATTTTTGCAATGGACCGCAATTAACACATCATCCTTATTCTTAAAGGTCTTAAAATCTCATTATGGAGATAGAACAAATAACTAGCTGCCCTAAGTACAAATACCAAAAAAGCAGAAAAGAATAGGGAGAGATCAATGGAGTCAGGATTTCTTCACTGAGGATGTGGGATTTGGAAGAATGTAGGAGAGGGAAGGTCATTGCAAACACAGAAACAAGTAGAAGCAAAGACATTGTGTTAGTTTTCTATTGTTGCCATAATAAATTGCCAGAAACTTTGTGGCTTAAAATAACACAAATTTATTATTTTACACTTCTGTAGGTCAGAAGTTCAATATAGTCTCACCAGGCTAAAATAAAAATGTTGGCACCTTGTGTTCCTTTCTGGAGGTTGTCAGGGAGAATCCATTTCCTGCTCACTTGAGTTGTTAGCAGAATTCAGCTCTTTGCAGTTGTAGACCAAGGTCCATGTTTTCTTGCTGGCTGCCACTTTCCCTGGCTCGTGGTCTCCTTCCTCCATCTTCAAAACCATCAATGATGGGTTGAATCCTTCTCATGTCACATCTCGCTGACCTATTTTTCTGCCCCCTTGCACTTTTTAAGGATTCATGCGCTTGTATTGAGCCCACTCAGATAATCCAGGATAATCTACCTATCTCAAGGTCCTTAATTTTAACCTTAATACAAAGTCCCTTTTGTCATGTAAGGTAGCATATTCACAGGTTACGAGGATTAGGACGTGACGTCTTTGGGGGAGCCATTATTCTGCCCACCATAGACATGGAAGCAGAACTCTGCATGGTATGTTTGACTGCAAAGAAAAAAGTTAAAATAGGGAAAAAGAGGTGGAAGATAAGATTGTACAGATCCAATCACACTCCTTATACTTATCCTACTTTGGGTCCAATTTTATGACCGATCTTTTTAGGTCGATGCCTTCCTTGACTAAACATAAAAATCTTAGTGATTCTGAAACTTTTTCTTCATATCCTTATTAATCAACAGATGTATATCAAGTTTTAATTTTTAGTTTGTATTAAAAAACAATATTTTTTTAAATAGAAAATTATACTTCATATATACTTAAAAAGCTACACATGTCCCCACCTCAGCCTACCTGATATACAGGCCCACTGTTGTCTTTCTACTCCCCTCCACCACGAAACAGGATTTTCTCCGTGAGACACCTCTTCTATGCTAACACTACATTTCAGCTAACAAATTTGACCTCAGGTACATCATTTGTTGACCCAGGGAGCTACCTGACTTGTCTTTGAAGCACACCATCATCTTCAGGACATTACATAAACTGCATTTGTTTGTTGGAGCCTGTAGCTCATTTTTATATGACATGACCATATTTACAAATACAGTAAAAAAACCTTATAATTATACAGTGGTTTCTTATTAACCAATAGCATAGAATCATGTGGAACATTACGTCCCTGACTAGACTCACAGTCAAATTTTCGTTTTGTTCTCTTTGGACTGAATCTCCCCTACCCAAGTTTGAGTCTGCAGTGTCATTCTGAAAGGTATGGAGGACCAAGCCTATTCTCAGGAAGAGCAACCAGCAGCCCAGCGAAGGCTCTTTGAACCTCTGAGCTGGGGTGGAGATTAAAGGAGGAATGCTCTTTGTCTTAAAGGCTATCTTCTTTCTTCACAAAAGAAATCAGTCCTACTTTACTCTGAAAAATGTAAGAACAAGAGAAGTCATTTGCAGAGATGAAAATCTGAAAGCATAAAGGAATGGTAATGTGCTGTAGCTAAAAATAGAGCCCACCTTGATGCATTTACATCACGTGGGTTGTTAGCAGCGAGTCCAGGCTTCATCTGCAAAGAGACGACGTCAGAGCCTGCAGTCAAGAATCAGATACAGCTGGTTTTAACGTGCTTTGCTTCTAAGCTGAACACATTTTAATGGTTTCTCTTTCAGACTCTCCCCACATTGATAATGGGAGGTATAATTATTACATTCTAGTTCTAGTCATTTACCGCAAGAGTACTATATACTTTTGTAAACTATATAGTCACAGTCTCTGCCTTTAGGGACTTAGGTCCAGTAGGAGAGAGAAGCATAAAACAAATAATTACACATGTAGCTCTTTCATTACAGTTGGGATAAGTGACAAGAAGCAAAATATGAAGTACTATGAACATTTGTAAAAGGAAGAACTAAATTAGTTTGGGGTGTCAGAAAAGGCCTTTCTAAGAAAGTGACATTTAAGAGACCCAAACAATGAGTCGAAGTTAATCACGTGATGCTGAGTTGGGAGCTGGAGGAGAGGGAAGTGGATTCCAGGTGCCATCCAGGCAAAAATATTCACCCACTCTCAGGTGAGGGCCATATTTCCATGTTTTACTTTACTTCCATCCTTAACCTGGAAACTGTAGACCCAGGAGATTCCAAAGTGTTGACAGATTTTTCTCTATGAAAAGCTTCCTGGGAGAAGCAGTTTCAGCAGCAAGTAACTCCCATTCCCGTCTCTTGTATTACCATTTTTTCGAGGAATGGTTTTCACTTTAAAAAGGTAAGTACAGAGCTAATGTTTGAAATTGAGTCTTCAGTTCAATAAACATTTCACATCTAAATATTTCTTTTGTTTTTATCTTCAAGCCAATCTTCGGCATGATTGCACAGCAAGCCTACACTGCACTTCAATTCCAATGGCTACATCCCAAAACTTGTCATCACCTAAAACAGAATCTTAAAATTCAAATAATTTCCTCTTTGATCACAGTCTTGTGTCTTTCCAGATCTGTCCTTGGACACTGTGTCTATACGGTTCTTTGATTTCATTAAGACTTCTCTCTACTCCTTGAATTCTCCATATTTTCCTAGTATCCTTCTCTCTGTCTTTCAATTTCTTTCTGATCCAACTTAGACAACATGGTCCATCACTTCAAACCCCTTGACAACACCCTCATCTCAGCTTGACCCACTGTACTTCCTGTGCACTCAACTGGCATGAACCCAACATGACATCCAAATGTTAGCCTTCCACACCCCTAAACCAGTGAATGTTCCTGGAGGGTCTTTGCACTGCACTCACAGAGGGTCTCTGTCCATGCTCTTACAGCTCTCCCAGTGGTATTCCACTGTCACTTGTTACTCATTGTGGTCAACCCAGTACTGGGAGGTGAGGGAGTTTTCTGTTTTTCTGATGAAGCTTCAGTTTCCAGAAGGTACTATGTCACTGGGTCTGGGGTTGTCTCCTTTTAGTGCTCCTACCCTTCCCCCAGTTGCAGTTCTATCTCCATCATGTATTCCTTCCCTCCCCCCCGGGGCAGGGAGTTTTTCTATAACCTTCCCCAGCTGCAGTGGGGAGGAGCCCTAAGAGTGACATTCCCTCCCACCTCCTTGGACACCAGGAACTGTCAGCTATTTTTCTTTTACTCCTTTCCTTTTGATTGCCCTCTCTTTACTGGCTTCTGTTCCGTGACTTTTCACATGCTTAAGTCCTTCACAGCCAAACTTGTCAAATGAATAGTCTACACTCCCTGAATCTATTTTCTCAGCTCTTTCTCACTCCTAATCCTTTCCAGTCTGGCTCCCAATATTCCTCTGACATTGCTCTTGTCAAAGTTTCCAATGGCCTCCATGTCACGTAATCAAATAGACTCTTGACAGTCTTTATCTTGATTGGTGCAAGGTCAGTGTTTGGCACTGTAGACTGTGATCTTCAGAGGCCATATTTGACCTGCTGCATCTTTCCCAGATCGTCTCTGCAAAATAATGACTGAGAAATAGGAAAACAATTGCCAAAAGAGTAACCTAGCCAGCTACACCTCAGCAAGCAAACATTACAGTCAGTTATTCATAGCACAGCATAAATCTGCTCTCAAAGATTAAAGCTGAAGATGATCAGGGGCATCTGGCTATACTAAGCAAGCAGTACACAGTGGAGTCAAACTGGGAGGGCTTTCTTTATTTACAGTTATTCTCATTTATTTACCATTCATATCTATTATTGAATTTGAAATTCTAATTTAATTTGCCTTATTTGTAGTTCGAGTTAAAGTAATTTGGGTTGTTGTTGAGTTTGAGTAAACAGTGGGTTACATTTCAAACAATCTCTTCGTCTACAATTTCTTCTGAAGCTTTATGACTCATGTACGTTTATTTGGTTGTTAATCTCTAAGCGCTCTTCTTTCTGAACACTGGTCACCAGAAAATAACGTTTCATTGAAAAAAGCTGCCATGATTTATTCCTTCTGACACAGATTAGCACAAACTGTCTCAGCACATAAAGACATCATTTCTGACAATGAAGATAATTAATACAGAATGGTTTTCATATTAAATGTAAATTAAAATCTAATTTGATAAAGCCATTATTCTTTATTCTGTGAGTTGTTACCTAAAGAAAAAGGATGGGAGGGACAGTCATTAAAAGCACTGGCTTTTCAGTCCAAGAGTCACTGGCTTCGCCACTTACTAGCTGTGTGACCTTGGGCAAGTTCATTGATGTACCTGATCCTCATTTTCTAATGTAAAAGCAGTAATTCAGGGACTTTTGTAAAGTCTGAAAATAATTTTTCCCGGTGCCTGACATATCATAAGCACTAAATAAATGGTGGCTATTATAACTCAAAAGACAAATTTCCAGGGACAACTTCTTAAGGCATTTACTATACCTAAATGGAATGGCATGGTCAAGGATAATTCAACAATTCACCCCAGCCTCAGGCTTGACAGTTCTTTTCAGTTTCGGGAAGTTGGTTCAATTTAGCCATAAGTATTGTCTGAGAGAATTAAAACTAGTATTTCCATTTGTTCACAACAAAATTGAGGGGAAGGTACAGAAATTTCCCATATACTCCCCACCCCAGCAATGCATAGCCTCCTCCATTATCAACATCCACCATCAGAGTAATACCTTTGTTACAATTGATGAACCTATATTGACACATCATAATCACCCATAGTCCATAGTTTATATTACGGTTCACTCTTGGTGTTATACATTCTATGGGTTTGGACAAATGTATAATGATGTATAGATATCACTATAGTATCATACAGAGTATTTTCACTGCCCTAAAAATTCTCTGTGCTCTGCCTATTCATCCCTCAATCTCACCCCCCAACCCCTGACAACCACTGATCTTTTTACTGTCTCCATAGTTTTGCCTTTTCCAGAATGTCATGTTGTTGGAATCATACAGTATGTGGCCTTTTCAGATTGGCTTTTTTCACTTAGCAATATGCATTTAAGATTCCTCTATGTCTTTTCGTGGCTTGATAGCTTATTTATTTATTTATTTATAGCACTGAATAATATTCTCTTGTCTGGATGTACCACAGTTTATTTATCCATTCGTTCACTGAAAGATAATCTTAGTTGCTTCCAAGTTTTGGCAATTATGAGTAAAACTGCCTATAAACATTTGTGTGCAGGTTTTTGTGTGGACATACGTTTTCATCTCCTTTGGCAAAATACCGAGGAATGCAATTGCTGGATAGTATGTTAAGAGTATATTCAGTTTTGTAAGTAACCACCAAACTGTCTTTCAAAGTGGCTGTGCCATTTTGCACTCTTACAAAACTAAACGTGCTTTTACCATATGATCCAGCAACCACACTCTTTGGTATATATCCAGATAAGTTGAAAACCTATGTCCACACAAAAACCTTCACATGAATTTTTATAGCGGCTTTATTTATAACTGCCAAAACTTGGAAGCAATCAAGATGTTCTTCAATAGGTGAATGGATAAACAAACTGTGGCAATCATACAGTGGTATATTATTTAGTGCTAAAAAGTAAAGAGCTATCAAGCCATAAAAAAACATGGAAAAGAGAGAAGTCAAGATGGCGGCGTAAGCAGACTCGGAACTCACCTCCTCCCGCGGACACAGCCAATTTACAACTACTCGTGGAAAAATTACCCCTGAGACAGAACTGAAAACTGGATGAGAGGAACTCCTGCAACAACGGACAATCCTCACTGAGGTGGAAGAGGCAGAGACTCCCTTCTGGAGAGGAAAAACCCCGCCTTCACAGCCGCCAGCGTCACGGCCGCCGGGAGCAGCCCACAGGTCCGCAGCCTCCCTGGAGGAGCGGGGTCCTGAGCCGGGGAGCGCCCCCGCTCTGGGCATTTTGTGGACCCAGCACAATTGAGACCAGCGGCATAATATCTGACTTTGCCTGCTACTAAAGCATTGGGGAGCACCCCCAGAAAACCCGGTTCACAAAGAAACTAAAACTGGCTCTTAAAGGGCCCGCGCGCAAACTCACCCATTTCAGAAAGCATCCTAAAATCACCAGAAAGAAAGGTGCACAGTGCTGTGGTGAAAAGAGACTCACCTAATAGGCCCTGAGTGCATCTCGGTGAGGGGTGAGACCTCTCCAGGGACTGGGACATTGGCGGCGGCCATTGTTGTGGCCTGGTGTGGGTGTGCTGACACAGACGCCATTGGAGTTCTCCCTGAGGCCTGCTAGCCCAGGGTCTGCCCCACCCGCTAGAGCACCGATTTAATCCAGCTCAGCCAGGGCAGGCAGCCCACCCTAGAGACTGGCCCCACCCAACAACAAGCCCTCAGGCAACTTGTGGGCCTGCATAGATTGGTGACTGGATTCTCTGCAGCCTGGCAACTGAGCCGACTTGAGCAGGGCAGGGTGTCCACAAGGAGTGGGTGGAGAGTGTGGGGTGGTGGCGGAGTGTGTGGGGCTCCGCTGTGGAGAGACTGGGTCCGTTTGGGGAGGTCAGGTCGCGCACATGGGGCAGGACTGTATTGACTGTGTGGACCTGTGGGCGGCAGGGCTTGTCAGCTGCAGAAGACTTGTGCTTCTCAAAGACCCACATAGGGGGTTTGCCCCACCTTCCAAAGCCTGAAACAATTGGGTGCTCCTGTGCCTGAGGCCAGCCCCACCCAGCTGTAATCCTCAGAGAGCTGAAAAAAGACCTAAAGGCTGGAGGCTTATAGCAATTGTAAGGCCCTGAGCCTAACAACCTGCCACGCTGGGGGCCTACTCACTTAAAAGAAATACTGCAACACAAATGTGGCATTAGAACTTGCAGCCAATTGTGCTGGGGCTCCCCACACCTGATAAAGAGACTGAAGGGCCCACAACAACTAAAAGCAGCTGAGCATTACAACAGCCGGCCAGGAGCATAACTCGGCCTCCCTGGGTGCCTACAGGGAGAGCAAACAGGCCACAACAGAAGGACACACGTAGCCCACATAGGGGTCACCCCTGGAACATTGAGAATTGAGGGAAGCACACTGGAAGCCTCCTAAGGCATCACTTACATAAGGTCACCTATCCAAGAACAGGAGACATAGCTGACCTACCTAATACGTAGACACAAGCACAGGGAAAGAGGCAAAATGAGGAGGCAAAAGAATACATTCCAAGTAAGGGAACAGGACAAAACCCCAGAAAAGGAACTAAGTGAAACAGAAATGAGCAACCTACCTGACAGAGAGTTCAAACTAAGAGTGTTAAGGATGCTCACTGATCTGGGGAGAAGAATAGGTGAACTCAGTGAGAATGTCAACAAAGAAATGGAAGATATAAAAAAGAACCAATCAGAAATGAAGAATACAATACTGGAAATGAAAAATTCATTAGAGAGATTCAAAAGCAGAGTAGAGGATACAGAAGAATGGATTTGTGAGCTGGACAAAAGACTAGAAGAAATTACCCAAGCTGAACAGGTAAAAGAGAAAAGAATTAAAAAGAGTGAGGACAGTCTAAGGGACCTCTGGGACAACATCAAGCGCACTAACATCCGTGTTATAGGTGTCCCGGAAAGAGTAGAGCGAGACAAGGGGGCAGAGGATCTATTTCAAGAAATAATAGATGAAAACTTCCCTAACCTAAGGAAGGAAACAGACATCCAGGTACAGGAAGCACAGAGAGCCCCAAACAAGATAAACCCGAAGAGGCCCACATCAAGACACATCATAATCAAAATGTCCAGAATTAAAGATAAAGAGAGAATCCTAAAAGCCGCAAGAGAATGTCAAGTTACATACAAAGGAAACCCCATAAGGCTATCAGCTGACTTCTCAGTAGAAACCTTACAGGCTAGAAGAGAATGGCACGATATATTTAAAGTGCTAAAAGGAAAAAACTTACAGCCAAGAATACTCTACCCGGCAAGGTTATCATTCAAAATGGAAGGAGAGATCAAAAATTTCCCAGACAAGCAAAAATTAAAGGAGTTTGTCACCAAGAAACCAGTGCTACAAGAAATGTTAAAGGGACTGATTTAAGGGGAAAAGAGAAGACCACAAATAGGAAAAATTATCTATTTCCATGATAAGAGGGTAATGGATACAAAAGCACAAAAAAGAGGTTAGTTATGTTATCAAAAACATAAAAGGAGGGAGGAGGGGAGTTAAAGAGTACGGCTTTCAGACAGAGGTCAAACTAAAGTGACCATCAATTCTGTATAGAAGAAGAAAGGAACAGAGAAGGACTACTAAAACACTGAGGGAAAAAAAAAAAGTTAAAAAATGGCAGTAAGTACATACTTATCAATAGCTACTTTAAACGTCAATGGACTAAATGCTCCAATTAAAAGGCATAGGGTGGCTGACTGGATAAAAAAACAAGACCCATATATATGCTGCATCCAAGAGACACACTTCAGACCTAAAGACACTCACAAACTGAAAGTGAAGGGATGGAAAAAGATACTCCATGCAAATGGCAATGAAAAGAAAGCTGGGGTAGCAGTACTCATATCAGACAAAATAGACTTTAAAACAAAAACTGTAAAAAGAGACAAAGAAGGGCATTACATAATGATCAAGGGAACAATCCAACAAGAGGATATAACACTTGTAAATATCTACGCACCCAATGTAGGTGCACCTAAATATATAAAGCAATTATTAACAGACATAAAAACAGAAATAGACAGTAACACAATAATGGTAGGGGACTTTAACACTCCACTTACACCAACGGATAGATCATCCAAACAGAAGATCAATAAGGAAACATTGGCCTTAAACGACACACTAGAACAGATGGACCTAGTAGATATATACAGAGCATTCCATCCAAAAACTGAAGAATACACGTTCTTTTCAAATGCTCATGGAACATTCTCCAGGATGGATCACATATTAGGCCACAAAACAAGTCTCCATAAATTTAAGAAGATTGAAATAATACCAACCATCTTTTCTGACCACAACGGTATGAAACTAGAAATCAACTATAGGAAGAAAATCAGAAAAACCACAAATACGTGGAGATTAAACAAAATGCTACTGAACAACGACTGGGTTAACGAAGAAATCAAAGAAGAAATCTAAAAATACATGGAGACAAGTGAAAATGAAAATACTACATGACAGAATTTATGGGATACAGCAAAAGTGGTTCTAAGAGGGAAGTTTATAGGGATACAGGCCTATCTCAAGAAACAAGAAAAATCTCAAATAAACAATCTAACAATGCAGCTAAAGGAACTGGAAAAAGAAGAACAAACAAAGCCCAAAATCAGTAGAAGAAGGGAAATAATAAAAATCAGAGCTGAAATAAATGAAATAGAGACCAAAAAAACAATAGAAAAAATTAATAAAACCAAGAGCTGGTTCTTTGAAAAGATCAACAAAATTGACAAACCTTTAGCTAGACTCACCAAGAAAAAAAGAGAGAATGCACAAATAAGTAAAATCAGAAATGAAAGAGGAGAGGTTACAACAGACACCTCAGAAATACAAAAGATTATAAGAGAATGCTATGAAAAGGAATATGCCAACAAGTTCGACAATCTGGAGGAAATGGATAAATTCTTAGAATCATACAACCTTCCAAAACTGGAACAAGAAGAAGTAGAGAATTTTAATAGACCAATCACCAGTAAGGAGATCAAGACAGTAATCAAAAACCTCCCCAAAAATAAAAGTCCAGGACCAGATGGCTTCCCTGGTGAATTCTACCAAACATTCAAAGAAGACTTAATACCTATCCTTCTCAAACTCTTCCAAAAAATTGAGGAGAGGGGGAAGCTCCCTAACTCATTCTACGAAGCTGACGTTACCCTGATACCAAAACCAGACAAGGACAACACACAAAAAAAAGAAAATTACAGGCCAATATCACTGATGAACATTGATGCAAAAATCCTCAACAAAATACTAGCAAATCGCATACAACAATACGTTAAAAAGATTATACACCGGAGAGTGACGTCAGCATCATGGCGGAGTGAGCTTTCCCGTGAATTCTTCCCCCACAAAATACAACAAAAGTAACAGCCACAGACAAACAACGGAATCCCAGACAGTCAAAAGCTGGAGCGGAGGGATCCACACTGCCGCACATCTGAGAGCGGAACGTGCTGGGCCCCCGGAGGAAGTGGGGAGAGGTAAGGAGAACTCCGCTCCCTCCCCATCAGATCAGCGATCCGGTCCGCGCGGCTCCCAGAGAGGGGGGAGGGGCGGCCCTCGGCGGGAAACTGCAGCTCTTCGGGCGCTCTCAACCAGTGGGAAACTCCCGCACAGAGGGCTCAGAGGAGCCACAGGGCTACCATCAACATCTGAGCAACCCAGAGAGCGGATAAAGAGGGGCAAACGAGAAGCCTCCCACGTCAGGGACCCAGAGGGCAAAAGAGAGAGCTCCCCCCTCCCCACAACCCGGAGTCTGCAGCTCGACCAGATCTAGCGGTCCGAGGCAGACCTGAATAAATTGGACTGGACCCGTGGATCGCAGTGGGGAAAAGAAACAAAACAAAACAAAACAAAACTGCGGATCGCAGCAGAAAAACTGGGGCAGAGCGCAGGGGGCTTAGACTACACAGCCCTTCACCACCACACAGTGGCGGCAGGTGGAAAGTGCAACCAGAGACTTCCAGGATGAGGAAAACCAAAACCAACACAGGAACCACAATGCAAAAATATATGAAATCACCAGACCAGAAACAAAATGACAAGCAACCAGAAATCAACCCCGAAGACACAGAAATCCATAAACTAAATGACAGAGATTTCAAAATAGCTATCATAAAAACACTCAACGAAATACGAGACAACACAGACAAACAATTCAATGAGATTAGGAGTTTCTTCACAAAAGAGATTGAAATCATAAAGAAAAACCTATCAGGGCTGATGGAGATGAAGAACACAATGGAGGAGATAAAGGAGAATCTGGAATCTTTAAAGAACAGAGCTGACAATATGGAGGAAAGAATTAGTACTTTAGAGGATAGGAATACAGATATACTCCAGATGGAAGAAGAGAGAGAACTAAGACTAAAAAGAAATGAAGAAAGACTCCGAGAAATATCGGACTCTATTAGAAAATGTAACATAAGAATTATAGGTATTCCTGAGGGAGAGGAGAGGGAAAGAGGAACAGAGAGCCTATTCAAGGAAATAATAGCTGAAAATTTCCCAAATCTGGGGAAGGAGCAGGAAATACCAGTAAGCGAAGCCAACAGGACTCCTATATATATTAACAGACAAAGGCCTTCACCACGACACCTAGTGGTAAGGCTAGCCAGGGTCAACGACAAAGAAACAATATTAAGGGCAGCTAGACAAAAACAAAAAATAACGTACAAAGGAACTCCCATCAGGCTCTCAGCGGATTTCTCAACAGAAACTTTTCAGGCTAGAAGAGACTGGAATGATATATTCAAAATACTAAAAGACAAAAACTTTCAGCCAAGAATACTCTATCCAGCAAAAATATCCTTCAAATATGATGGAGAAATAATAACTCTCCCAGATAAACAAAAGCTAAGGGAGTTCATGGCCACGAGACCGCCACTACAAGAAATACTCAAGAAGGCCCTCAGGCCCGAAAACAAGAAGAGAAAGGGAACACAAAGCTTGGAGTAAGGAGAAAAGTAGGCAGACAAAATCAGAGAAATAGTAGATCTTTACCGGAATAGGTTAGCAACCACTTAAATACTAAACTCAAAGATCAAAGGAAGAAATTCACCAAAAATAAATTTAACCTCATCACTGTAAACACACAGCCACAACACAAGATAGAATAAGGTATAACAAGAGCAACTTAGAAGGGGAAGAGGAAAGTGACTGAATTGACTTAGTATAAGGAAATAGGAGGCTATCAGATAATGGACTATCTCATACAGAAGATTTTTTGCCCAAACCTCAAGGTAACCACTAAACAAATAATCAAATTAAAACCACATATGATAAACAAAGAGAAAACTAGAAGAATCATAAGACAGAACAACCAAACTGAATTGGCAGTCCAAAACAAATGGGACAAGAAACAAAGGAAATGCAAAAGAACCAGAAAATAAGTGACAAAACAGCAACATTCAACCCTCATATTTCAATAATTACCCTAAATGTAAATGGATTGAACTCTCCAATCAAAAGATACAGAGTGGCAGGATGGATTAAAAAGCAAGACCCAACAATATGCTGCCTTCAGGAAACACATCTTAGCACTAAAGACAAGCACAGGCTCAGAGTGAAAGGATGGAAGACAATACTCCAAGCTAATGGCAAACAAAAGAAAGCAGGTGTTGCCATACTCATATCAGACAAAGTAGACTTCAAGATAAAACAGGTTAAGAAAGACAAAGAAGGGAAATATATAATGATAAAAGGGACACTCCATCAAGAAGACATATCACTTATAAATATATATGCACCCAACATAGGAGCACCAATGTACATAAAACAACTATTAACAAACCTAAAAGGAGAAATCAACAACAACACAATAATAGTAGGGGATCTTAACACCCCACTTACAGCAATGGATAGATCATCCAGACAAAAAGTTAATAAAGAAATATTAGACTTAAATGAAAAACTGGACGAGATGGACCTAGTAGACATATACAGAGCACTCCACCCAAAAACAGCTGACTACACATTCTTCTCAAGCGCGCATGGAACATTCTCTAGGATAGACCATATGTTGGGAAACAAAGCAAGCCTCAATAAATTTAAGAGGATTGAAATCATAACAAGCATCTTTTCAGACCATAAGGCTATGAAACTGGAAATGAACCAGGAAAAAAAAACTGGGAAAGTGACAAAAATGTGGAGATTAAACAACATGCTACTGAACAACCAATGGATCATTGATGAAATTAAAGGAGAAATCAAAAACTATCTGGAAACAAACGAAAATGATAACATGCCATATCAAACCATATGGGATGCAGCAAAAGCGGTCCTGAGAGGGAAACTCATAGCGATACAAGCCCACCTTAACAAACAAGAAAAAGCCCTAATAGGCAACCTTAAATTACACCTAACAGAACTAGAAAAAGAAGAACAAACAAAACCCAAAGCCAGCAGAAGGAGAGAAATAATAAAAATCAGAGCAGAAATAAATGATATTGAGACCAAAAAAACAGTAGAAAGGATTAATGAAACAAAGAGTTGGTTCTTCGAGAAGATAAACAAAATAGACAAACCCTTAGCCAGGCTAACTAAGAAAAAAAGAGAAAAGGCTCAAGTAAATAAAATTAGAAATGAAAGAGGAGAAATTACAACGGATACCATGGAAATACAGAGGATTATAAGAGAATACTATGAGAAATTATATGCCAACAAATCGGACAATCTAGAAGAAATGGATAAATTCTTAGACTTATACAACCTCCCAAAATTGAACCAAGAAGAAATGGAGAATCTGAATAGACCAATCACAAGTAAAGAGATTGAAATAGTAATCAAAAACCTCCCAAAAAATAAAAGTCCAGGACCAGATGGCTTCTCCAGTGAATTTTACCAAACATTCAAAGAAGATTTAATACCCATCCTCCTCAAACTATTCCAAAAAATAGAGGAAGATGGAACACTTCCTGAATCATTCTACGAGGCCAACATCACCCTGATACCGAAACCAGACAAAGACAATACAAAGAAAGAAAATTACAGGCCAATATCGCTGATGAACATTGATGCAAAAATCCTCAACAAAATATTGGCAAACCGAATACAACAATATATTAAAAAGATCATACACCATGATCAAGTGGGATTTATACCAGAGACGCAAGGATGGTTCAACATCCGCAAATCAATCAACGTGATACATCACATCAACAAAACAAAGAATAAAAACCACATGATCATCTCAATAGACGCAGAGAAGGCATTTGACAAGATACAACATCCATTTATGATAAAAACTCTCAATAAATTGGGAATAGAAGGAAAATACCTCAACATAATAAAGGCCATATATGACAAACCCACAGCTAACATCATACTCAACGGGGAAAGACTGAAAGCCATTCCTCTGAGAACAGGAACGAGGCAGGGCTGCCCACTCTCACCACTCCTGTTCAACATAGTACTGGAGGTTTTGGCCAGAGCAATTAGGCAAGAAAAAGGAATAAAAGGAATCCAAATAGGTAACGAAGAAGTGAAACTCTCACTATTTGCAGATGACATGATTGTATATATAGAAAACCCTAAAGAATCTGTTGGAAAACTGTTAGAAACAATCAACAACTACAGCAAAGTTGCAGGGTACAAAATCAATCTACAAAAATCAGTTGCATTTCTATATGCTAATAATGAACTAACAGAAAGAGAGCTCAAAAAGATAATACCATTTACAATTGCATCAAAAAGAATAAAATACCTAGGAATAAATCTTACCAAGGAGGTGAAGGACCTATACAATGAGAACTACAAGACATTATTGAGGGAAATCAACGATGACATAAAGAAATGGAAAGATATCCCATGCACGTGGATTGGAAGAATAAACATAGTTAAAATGTCTATATTACCTAAAGCAATCTACAGATTCAATGCAATCCCAATCAGAATCCCAATGACATTCTTCACAGAAATAGAAAAAAGAATACTAAAATTTATATGGGGCAACAAAAGACCCCGAATAGCTAAAGAAATCCTAAAGAAAAAGAACAAAGCAGGAGGCATCACAATTCCTGACTTCAAAACATACTACAAAGCAATAGTAATCAAAACAGCATGGTACTGGTACAAAAACAGACACACAGATCAATGGAACAGAATTGAAAGCCCAGAAATAAAACCACACATATACGGACAGCTAATTTTCGACAAAGGTGCTAAGGACATGCAATGGAGAAAGGAAAGTCTCTTCAATAAATGGTGTTGGGAAAACTGGGCATCCACATGCAAAAGAATGAAAGTGGACCATGTGCTATCGCCATACACAAAAATTAACTCAAAATGGATCAAAGACCTGAAGGTGAGACCTGAAACTATAAAACTCATAGAAGAAAATATAGGCAACACACTATTTGACATTGGTTTTAAAGGAATCTTTTCGGATGACATGCCTACCCAGACTAGGGAAACTAAAGAAAAAATAAACAAGTGGGACTTTATCAGACTAAAGAGCTTTTATAAGACAAATGAAATCAGAATCAAGATGAACAAACAACCAACCAGCTGGGAGAGAATATTTGCAAAACATACATCTGACAAGGGGTTGATCTCCATAATATATAAAGAACTCACACAATTGAACAACAAAAAAACAAACAACCCGATCAAAAAATGGGCAGAGGAAATGAACAGACACTTCTCCAAGGAAGATATACAGATGGCCAATAGGCACATGAAAAGATGCTCAACATCACTAATCATCAGGGAAATGCAAATCAAAACAACACTAAGATACCACCTCACGCCCGTTAGAATGGCTATAATCACCAAGACAAAAAACAACAAATGTTGGAGAGGATGTGGAGAAACAGGAACCCTCATACACAGCTGGTGGGAATGCAAATTGGTGCAGCCTCTATGGAAAACGGTATGGAGATTCCTCAAAGAATTAAAAATAGAGATGCCCTATGATCCAGCCATCCCACTACTGGGAATCTATCCAACGCACCTGAAATCAACAATCCAAAGAGGCTTATGCACCCCTATGTTCATTGCAGCATTATTCACCATAGCCAAGAAGTGGAAGCAACCTAAGTGTCCCTCGACTGACGATTGGATTAAGAAAATGTGGTATATATATACAATGGAATACTACTCAGCCATAAAAAAAGACAAAATCGTCCCATTTGCAACAACATGGATGGGCCTGGAGCGTATTATGTTAAGTGAAATAAGCCAGAAAGAGAAAGACAAACACTGTATGATCTCACTCATATGTGGAATATAAACAAACACATGGACAGAGAAAACTGGACTGTGGTTACCCGGGAAGTGGGGGTGGGGGGTGGGCACAAGGGGTGAAGGGAGTCATATATGGGGTGAAGGACAAACAAAAATGTACAACCCAAAATCTCACAATGTTAGAAACCATTAAAATATCAATAAAAAAAAAAAAAAAAAAAAAAAAAAAAAAAAAAAGATTATACACCATGATCAAGTGGGATTTATTCCAGGTATGCAGGGATGGTTTAACATTCGCAAATCAATCAACGTAATACACCACATTAATAAAATGAAGAATAAAAATCACATGATCATCTCAATAGATGCAGAGAAAGCATTTGACAAGATACAGCATCCATTTATGATAAAAACTCTGAATAAAATGGGTATAGAAGGAAAGTACCTCAACATAATAAAGACCATATATGAGAAACCCACAGCTAATATCATCCTCAATGGTGAAAAACTGAAAGCTATCCCTCTAAGAACAGGAACCAGACAAGGATGCCCACTCTCACCACTCCTATTTAACATAATACTGGAAGTCCTAGCCAGAGCAATCAGGCAAGAGAAGGAAATAAAAGGGATCCAAATTGGAAAGGAAGAAGTGAAACTGTCACTATTTGCAGATGACATGATTCTATATATAGAAAACCCTAAAGAATCCACCAGAAAACTTTTAGAAGTAATAAACGAATATGGTAAAGTTGCAGGATACAAAATCAACATACAAAAATCAGTTGCATTTCTGTACACTAACAACGAAGTAGCAGAAAGAGAAATTAAGAATACCATCCCATTTACAATTGCAACAAAAAGAATAAAATACCTAGGAATAAACTTAACCAAAGAGGTGAAAGATCTGTACACCGAAAACTATAAAACATTTCTGAAAGAAATTGAAGAAGACACAAAGAAATGGAAAGATATTCCGTGCTCTTGGATTGGAAGAATTAACATAGTTAAGATGTCCATACTTCCTAAAGCCATCTATAGATTCAATGCAATCCCTATCAAAGTTCCAACAACATTTTTCACAGAAATAGAACAAAGAATCCTAAAATTTATATGGAACAACAAAAGACCCCGAATAGCTAAAGGAATCCTGAGAAAAAAGAACAAAGCTGGAGGTATCACACTCCCTGATTTCAAAATATACTACAAAGCTATAGTAACCAAAACAGCATGGTACTGGCACAAAAACAGACACACAGATCAATGGAATAGAATCGAAAGCCCAGAAATAAACCCACACATCTATGGACAGCTAATCTTTGACAAAGGATCCAAGAATATACAATGGGGAAAAGAAAGTCTCTTCAACAAATGGTGTTGGGAAAACTGGACAGCCACATGCAAAAAAATGAAAGTAGACCCTTACCTTACACCATACACAAAAATTAACTCCAAATGGATTAAAGACTTGAATGTAAGACCTAAAACTGTGAAACTTCTAGAAGAAAACATAGGCAGTACGCTCTTCGACATCAGTCTTAGCAACATCTTTTCAAACACCATGTCTGACCGGGCAAGAGAAACAATAGAAAAAATAAACAAATGGGACTACATCAAACTAAAAATCTTCTGCACAGCAAAGGAAAGCATCAACAAAACAAAAAGACAACCTAACAATTGGGAGAAGATATTTGCAAACCATACATCTGATAAGGGGTTAATCTCCAAAATATATAAAGCACTCACGCATCTCAACAACAAAAACCTACCAACCCAATTAAAAAATGGGCAAAAGACCTGAACAGAGATGTCTCCGAAGAAGATATACAGATGGCCAACAGACACATGAAAAGATGTTCAAAATCACTAACTATCAGGGAAATGCAAATCAAAACTACAATGAGATATCACCTCACGCCCGTCAGGATGGCTATAATTAACAAGACAGGAAACAACATGTGTTGGAGAGGATGTAGAGAGAAGGGAACTCTCATACACTGCTGGTGGGAGTGCAAACTGGGGCAGCCACTATGGAAAACTGTATGGAGATTCCTCAAAAAATCAAGGTTAGAACTCATATGATCCAGCTATTCCACTGTTGGGTATTTATCCAAAGAACTTGAAAACACCAATTTGTAAAGGTACATGCACCCCTGTGTTCGTTGCAGCGTTATTCACAATAGCCAAGACTTGGAAGCAACCTAAGTGCCCATCAAGGGATGAATGGATAAAGAAGCTGTGGTATATATACACAATGGAATACTACTCAGCCATAAGAAACGATGAAATCCAGCCATTTGTGACAACATGGATGGACATTGAGGGTATAATGCAAAGTGAAATACGTCAGAGGGAGAAGGTCAAATACTGTATGATTTCCTTCATTAAGTAGTAGATAATAACAACAGTAAACAAACACATAGGGACAGAGATTGGATTGGTGGTTGCCGGGGGGAGGGTGGAGGGAGGGGGATGAAGGGGATGGTTTGGTACGTGTGTGGTGATGGGTTGTAGTTGGTGTTTTGGTGGTGAACATGATGTAATCTGTGCAGAAGTGAAGGTGTAGTGATGTACACCTGAAATTTTTACAATGTTGTAAACCAATGTTACTGCAATAAACAAAAAATTAAAAAAACAAAAAACAAAGAACATGGAAGAACCTCAAAAGCATAGTGCTAAGTGAAAGAAGCCAATCTGAAACGCCATATATATTGTATAACTCCAACTATATGACATTACGGAAAAAGCAAAACCATTGAGACAGTAAAAATATCAGCATTGCCAGGGGCTTGGGAAAAGGAAGGGAGGGATGAATAGATGTAGCACAGGACGTTTTCAGGGCAGTGAAACTACTCTGAATGATGTAGTAATGATGGACACATGTCATTATACATTTGTCAAAACTCATAGACTTTACAAAACAAACAGTGAACCCTAATGGAAACTATGGACTTCAGTTAATAATAATGTATCAATATTTTTTCATCAGTTATAACAAATTTGCCACACTAATAACAGAGGAGAGTGTACATGTTTGGGAGAAGGGGGTAGAGGGGTATGTAAAAACTCTCTGCGTACTCTGATAAATTTTTTGTAAACCTAAAAGTGCTAAAAAATATATTAATTTAAAAAACACTTAAATTGTCAAGTCTATCTTCTTACAGGTTTGGGGGAAGAATAACATATATTAGTGGGAGAATAAATCTCTATTCTACTTCCTTCAACTTACAGAGACTGCTGGCAGTGGACAGTGTGAAGAAAGAAAGGATAAGATCTCACAGCCTCTGCCAGTTCCTCTGAGACTCCAAGTGAACGGCTGTCTGCCTAGCAGAGCACATCAGCCTGTCTCTGGACGGGCCAAAGAAGGCTGAGTGCCGAGTAGGGAGTAGGGAGATAAATCTCTCTGCAAATCAGGTGAGGGGGACTCTTGATGTAGGAGGGCATGGAGAGGGAGAGGGTGTTGGGCTGTAGGAGGGAGGCTGGATCCTCTGGAGAAAGGCAAGCAGCAAGATGCTTTTAAGTACAGGATGCCTAATATTCTACATTCGGTTGCTTTTGTTATTGTGTTGTAAAGCCTTGCTGCATCCTCAAACCTTCAGTAAAGTCTGGCATCCACTCAATTGTTTACATGAGTGGTGCTGTTTAAGAACTTTATGAATTTGCGGGGGGCGGGGTGTCATGTTTCCCTGGAGAGGGGTGAGGAGAAGAGGAGGTGAGCTTCCATTGAATTTCCATGTGTGGCAGAGGCATGGACTTGAAGCCAGAAACGACCATAAAAACACAAGCCTCTGAGATTTTGCAGAAATCTTTGGTAGAGCAATGAGCTTCCCACTGAGTGGAGGGTAGGTCTCGACATAGTTTCTTATCAATCGCAGAGGGTAGTGTGATTTCAGTTTACATCTGGGTTACATGTCTCAAAGACATTTGGTTTCCAAATTAAACTCTTTTCTCTCTTCAGTCAATGTCTTATCTTTCATGTGTGTGGGTCAGTGCGAAACAGTTATGGTTCAGCCACATTACACTTCTGACCATAGGAGGACTTACACATGATCCAAAGCAGTAATACAACAGTGGGAAGAAAGCAGTTGTTGAATTTATCCTATTCCAGGCACTATAGTGGCCTATGCACAATTTATTTTAAAGGTTAAGGAATTGAAGCTCGGTGGGTTTGTGAAGGAGCTGGTAAGTTCAAATTCACATTTGCTGACTCCAAACTCAGTGCTCTTAACCTTTGGTAAAATGGAAAGGAAAGATTTGTCAAGTTTCTTTCACTTTTGGCTTCATTTTGTGATGTAAGAACATGTTAATCTGTTTGCACGGACAGATTATTTTCTCACTAAAACAACTAAAGGCTTCATGGCAGTTTTGATAGACCTAAATTGGGAAATAAACATAACTCTGAGATTTGAACTCTGGATGAACTTCACATATTTTTAGCAGGCCTTTGTGGGTATTTATCAGAGCCTGTACTGGTTTTGATTAAGACTGGAATTTTAATTGCATTTTGGATTTTCAAAATGTATTTCCATAATTTTCTCCTCCTCCATCCCACTGCTCCCCATCTTCTGCACAATAACACTTTCAGGTAGATGCTATGGGTTACTTGACCAGGGTCCATACCTATTAGAGGCTGTGGCATCAGCAGCTCCGGCAACAATGTGCCAATTGGCTGGCCATCCCTCTGAAATCTTCCCACGCAGATTGGTTTCAAATGTAGCAGTGTAAGTACAGGCTCTGGTTGGAGGGAAGTTGTAAATAAAAGTGACAGCCTGTAATTTCCTCATGTCTTTTGTTTTGAAATTTGCAAGTAGGTTACTTGATATGGTAGTAGAATTCTCCAGATCTGTCCATTTGAGGAAGAAACACAGTTTACTTCCTTTTTCTGATTTCAAGAGTAGCTATACTCTCCTTAACAATTACATGTGTTTTTTCAACTGTGCTGTTTATCACAAGTCCTGTCCTGCATATCAACGTAGCACTAAAGTGCCTCTATTAATCTTCACACTTTAGGAAGAGAAAATGTGTGCATTTTACTAGTGTATAAAAATAGGCATTAGCTTGTAGCATTGAAGGATGTAGAAGATTAGTCAGATTCTCTCTGCAGAGTAAGAGCCTCATAGTGAGGGTTATAAGATGGCTACACACATACATACACACACACACACACACACACACACACACACACACACACAGAGGCAGTACTAGATTAAAGCAAATTAAGCAATTGCCTATACCAGATCTTGCTAGAACTTAAGAACACTCACTTCCTCTAATACGGAAATGTTGACTTGTGATTGTTGCCTGTAGACGTGATATTTCAATCACATGAATACAATTTTGACAAATTTCATCATATAAGTGAAAGTGAATTTTTCAGTTGCTTTTAAAGGGGAGACATTGTGTTTTGGTATTTTCACCTGCAGAATAAACAGAAGTGGACATTATCAGATACCTATTTTGAATAAATAAACAAGAAAACTTTATCTAGATAAAGTATAAAAGGTGTCTCACAAAACTGGATCTCTTTTGCAAATGTGCCTCCCCAGTCACTGTTTGCATCAAACAGATCCCACAGGAATGTGAGGATTTCAGTTTGTAATTCCCCTGACACATCATTCATCCTCAGAGATGCTGGTTTACCAAAGTTGTTGTAATGCAGTAACCAAATTGTAAGAGTAGCTTTATAAACACATTAAGTCAAATGAAACACATTAAATAAAATCGAATTGAATTAAATCAAATTGTTCATGGATAGTAACTAATCATCAATAATAAAGATATGACCATTAGAAAAAATGTTCAGAAAGAAGTGAACATGACGTGCAGTGAGATAAGAAAAGGAAATTAAAGATATACATATTGGGAAAGAAGACATAAAATTATCTTTATTTGCAGATGACATGATTGTTATGTAGAAAATCTCATAGAATTGACCAAAAATAAACACTTCTGGAACTAATAAATGATTATAGCAAGGTTGCAGGATATAAGGTTAACATACAAAAGTCAATTGCTTTCCTATGTACCAAAAATGAACAATTGGAAAAAAAAATGAACAATGGGAATTTGAAATTAAAAACAGAACACCATTTATATTAGCACCCACAAATTGAAATGCTCATGTATAAATCCAACAAAATACGTACACAATCTATACGAGGAAAACTACAAAAGTATGATGAAACAAATCAGAGAAGACCTAAATGAATGGAAAGATATTTTATGCTCATGGATAGGAAGACTCAATATTGTCAAGATGTCAGTTCTTCCCAAATTGATCTATAGATTCAGTGCAATCCCAATCAATATCCCAGCAAGTTATTTCGTGAATATTGACAAACTGATTGTAAATTTTATATGGAAAGGCAAAAGACCCAGAATAGCCAACACAATATTGGAGCAGAAGAACAAAGTTGGAGGACTGATACTATGCAACTTCAAGACTTTCTATAAAGCTACAGTAATCAAGACAAAACTGGCATTAGCAAAAGAATAGAACAGAGTAGAGAGTCTAGGAATAGACCCCCAGAAATATAGTCAACTGATCTTTGATGAAGGCACAAAGACACTTCAATGGAGAAAGAATGGGCTTTTCAACAAATGGTGCCAAAATAATGACATCCACGTGCAAAAAAATCAGTATAGGCACAAGACTTATGCCTTTCACAAAAATTAACTCAAAATGGTTCATAGACCTAAATGTAAAATGCAAAACTATAAAACTTCTAGAAGATAACATAGGAGAAAGTCTAGGTGCTCTTGAGTTTGGCAATGAGTTTTTAGATACAACACCAAAAAACACAGTCAATGAAAAAAATTGATAAACTGGACCTCATTAAAATTAAAAACTTCTGCTCTTTGAAAGACACTGTTAAGAGAACGAGAAGACAAGCCACAAACTGAGAGAAAATATTTGCAAAACATATATCTGATAAAGGACTGTTATCCAAAATATATTTAAAAAACTCTTAAAACTCAACAATAAGACACAAAACAGTCTGATTAAAAAATGGACAAAAGACCTTAACAGACACTTCGCCAAAGAAGATATACAGATGGCAAATAAGCATATGAAAAGATACTCAAGATCATATGTCATTAGGAAATTACAAATTAAAACAACAGTGAGATACCACTACACACATGTTACAGTGGTCCAAATCTAAATCACCGACAATGCCAAATGCTGACAAGGATATGGAGCAGCAGGAACTCTGATTCATTGTTGATGGGAATACAAAATGGCAATTCACTTTTTTTTTTTAAATTAAGTGTGATTGACATACAATATTATGTTAGTTTCAGGCGTACAACATAGTGATTCAACATTTATGTACATTACGAAATGATCACCATGATAGATCTAGTAACCATCTGTCACTATACAAAGTTATTACAATATTATTGACTATATTCTCTATGCCATATTACATCCCTGTGACTTATTTATTTATAACTGGAAGTGTGTGTCTCTTAATCCTCTTCACCTATTTTGCCCAACCCCAAACTAAACATACTCTTACCATACAATCCAGCAATCATGCTCCCTGGTATTTACCCAAATGAATTGGAAATTTATGTCCACTCAGAAATCTGCACATCTGTAACAGCTTTATTTGTAATTGCCAAAAATTGGAAGCAAACTAATATGTCCTTCAGTAGGTGAACTGATAAAGAAACTGTGATACATCTAGACAATGGAGTATAATTCAGCATTAAAAAGAAATGAGCTATCAAAAGCCACAAAAAGACGTGGAGGAATATTAAATGCATATTGCTAAGTGAAAGAAGCCAATCTGAAAGGCTACATTCTGTATGAGTCCAACTACATGTTATTCTGGAAAAGGCAAAACTATGGACACAGTAAAAAGATCACTGTTGTCCAGGGGTTTGCAGGAAGGGAGGGAAGGATAAATTGGTGGAGCACAGAGCATTTTTAGGGCAGTGAAGTTATTCTGTATGATATTGTAATGGTGGATACATGTCATTATACATTTGTCAAAACCCATAGAACTGTAATACACAAAAATGAACCCTGATATAAACTACGGATGTTAGTTAATAATAATGTATCGGTATTGGTTCATCTATTGTAACAAATTTACCACACTAATGCAAGAGGCTAATAATAGGGGACACTGTGTGTGTGTGTGTGCGCGCATGTATGTGAATGTGTGTATGTGTGTAGGGAGCATAGAGGTAGTTTATGGGAACTCTGTGTGTACGCTCATCAATTTTTATGTAAACCTAAATCAAACTTCTCTAAAAAACAAAGTCTGTTAATTTACAAAAATTGAATTGGGGGTTGGGAAAGGACAAAAACAGATGATTTGGAGATGAATGCAGTTTGCTTCACCTAGAGGCTAACTAGCCCTGGAGCTCTCTTAGAAACCAAAACACATTGGATATGGGTATTGTTTTCGAATCCTCATTGGGAACCCAGCTGGGAACTTCAGATACCTGGAGAAAGTATGACTAGAAGATTCTAACTCAAGGAAGATAGAGTGTCTGTAGAAGTGATCAATTTAGCTGACGGTAGCTCTTCTTTCCTCATGGCCTTAATTGGCTGATGTGGCTACTACTTGTGCCCAGGAAGCTGAACTGGCTGCCACCCGCGGCCACCAAAATCAACCACCTCACTCTAGTGATTGATGAAGTTTCTCTCAGGAAGTCTGGAGAGAATCCTTCCCCCATAGGTATCACAGTGCTATTGGGCTCCTTTGAAGCTGATCTCCATCTTTTTTTTTTTTTTTTTTTTAATGCAGGACAAGTTTCCCCAGGACTAAGTCAGAATGTCAAAGTGACTCTAGACATGGTTACTTCCAAGAGCCCCTGTCTTGTCTGAAAATCAACCGCATTCCAGGAAGCTCTGGTATTTCAATCCTCTCCTCCCATCACCTATCCTCAAAAGTTTGGTTTTGTGTCTCCCACCCAACTTTCCTTCAAGTTTGTTCCACAGTTTTAATTCCTGAAACCAATAATCAGTTAAAAATATCATTCATCTTTTACAAAGAGAAAAAGCATTTAAAAATGGGTCCTAGTCACTGTTTCTTGCAAGAAGCCCTAATGTTTCCTAGTGACTCTGGTCACTCCTGCGGCGACAGGTTGATTTGTCTCTTCCTTGGACCCTCTCATCTCACATGAAATGAGAGCTGCCACACTTATCCCTTTAGCTTTCTATCTTTAAAAAAAAAAAAGGTTTTTTCTAGTGGCATCCGGGGATATTTTGTGTGAGTTCACAGAAATTGTCCTTGGCCATTGAACCTAATGATTTCCAAATGCCCAAGTCTCTTTTTACAAGCTGTCATGGCTTTATTATCCATTAATTAACTTATCCTCTTTCTAAACTTATGTGGCTTCCATTGTGCAATTATAAAACTCATCTCGACAAGACAGATGGAAGTGTGGTGGCCTGCCCTGGTCTTGATAGGCCTGGTTTACCTCTCCGAGTGTACCAAGCTAGGACCATCTTTCTATTGTGAACTTTCTTGAGGGAGAGTTTCTGACCCCTGAAATCTGCCTATTGGTCCAGGGTTTAAATTCAGAGGTGATCTGTAGAAATATGGCCCATATCCCTAAAAACATAATTGATATTTTGGGCACATTTTCCCTGGACTGGGAATCAGGGTGTGAAATACTGTATTTCACATATTTGTAAAATCACATATTTGTATGAATTTCAACTATGCATATAAAACCATGAAAGTGTAAGGATGGAGGGTGATTTTTAGGTGGCTGCCAGGTAGAACCAAATGGTGAAGTGAAGCAGGATCCTCAAAAAAAGTCCATGAAATAGAAACATAAGGATCATAAAAGGATGGTGTTGAATAAAGTATGGTTCCAAGAAGGCAGGCCAAAATTTCTGGGGGCCAGGCCACAAGTCCAGGGCATAGGAGAAACTAGAAGGGGCTGGTAAATGCTCTAAAACCTGGGCTGGCTCCTACATCAACCACAGGGCCTGAACCCTGTGTAAAGCAACTTAGACATCATGACTATGTAACCCGAGAGAACTTCATTTCTAAGTTTGTGGATTCTAGATTTGTCTTTCAGAATCATCCCAGACACTCACTCCCTGATATTGTACTCCTCCTCTTTCCTCACCCCTGCATCCTCACCACCACTCCTTCCTGGGCCCCAGCTACTACTGCTGCCTCATGCCGTATTGAACCTGTGTTTGCCTCTGTTTAGCAGGAGGGAAAATATGCCAAAGACAAGTAGGACCTGAATAAGTTTTTCCCGCTTAAGTAAATCAGAGATTTGAAAGGCAGAGATTTTGGAGAGAAAATCCTGTGTTGAAGAAAGACAGCAGGAAGACTGCTTTACTTCTGTGGTTCTCTGGACACTCTCCTTGGAGATGGGGGAGGCGATACTGAGCCCCATGTTTGTTTGGATGGTGAAGCTCCAGGGACTTCCGTGGAACAGACTGTTCCCGAATCTAGGGCAAGACTGCTGAGAGTGCAAAGTTCAACCTTTAAAATAACTCTCTGGACAAGTATCTCTAGACTGGGTAAAGGGCCTTGCATATTGCAATGAAACAAAAGGTAACCATGGAATTTTGAACTTCAGCAAACAGAGAGGGCTTGTGGGTTCCAGTAGCTGCTTTTTTAGTTTTTTTATTTTTTTTTTTAAGGAGAAGAATGGACAGTTTTTATAAAAGTTGACCAAGTTTTTTGCAGATTCTGTTATTAATGTCACTTTTGGATAGTGTCTGGCAACATAGAGAGCTGATCAGAGCTAGTGATTGCCAGGGGCTCTGGAACCAACCTGGTGTCTCTTTCTCAACCACTTTTTATTTTGCATAGAAACATGTCAATTACAGTAATTGAAATGCTATGATAATCTGTGAAATCCCGGCCAAATTATTTACATTTCTGACTCAGTTTCCTTTCTGTAAATTGGGACTAAAGAAGGCTTGATGTGGGAAATAAACAAGACCTGAAATTAAAAATCGTGCCACATAGGAGGCACTCAATACGTGCTAGTGCCTTCCTCCCTCCATTTCATATATAAGCTGATGTCTTCAATCCTTTCTCTTTCTAAAGACTTGTAAATGAGAATGACTTGAGGAAAATTTATCTACTGATCTCTTTTGATAAAAGAGAAAAAGTTGTTCATTTGACTAATGTTCAGGGAGTACTTTTCATGTGAGGGTGCATGAGAAGCAGGAGGAGAATGATGAAATGGTGCGCTGCACAGCCCCTGTCCTTAAGAAGCTTCCAGTGTCGTAGAGAGAATAAGGCAGGACATGTTAGGTGGTTTGTAAATGGGTAAATAATAAACACTCTGGCAGTGTGTAGGAAAAGTAAGATCATTTCTGATTGGAGTGAGCGTAGTGTTGGGGACAGAATGGAATCAGCATTTACTGAGTGCCAGCAAGTGTGCTTACCAAGCTCCAACAGTGTGATATGAGCTGGTATATGTCATCTTATGTAATCTTCACAACCATCCAAACAACAAGTAGTACATCTTCTTGACCCATTTTACGAGTTAGGACACCAAGGCTCTGAGAAGTTAAGGAACTTATCTGAGATCAAGCAATTAGTATATGGTAGAGTTGGGACTCTAAACCAATTTTTTGTGATTTCTCTGCTCTCTTCTCTACCCCGCACTGCTTCAAGGTCTTAGAGACAAATGCTGGTTCCAGACAATGTGCCCGTTTTTCATAGGTGGAGATAGTGGAGAAGGTAAAGTGTTCTCTGCCTTGTGGGGGACAGAAGAACATGGAGAAAGCTGTGGACAGGACAAGGTATTCTCACTTCTGATCATGGAAACTTATCAAGGCACCATTTCCATGAGGCAGACCCATCAAACAACCGGATGTATAACACCATTCAGATAATCTAGAAGCAATCTAAGGCTTAAGTAGGAAATGCCAATGATTAACTAAAAACAAAAAGAGAAAAATGAGAGCACGTCTGTCTGTCACAGTCACCTGAGAGCTAAATCACAATTCTGGCTCTGCTGTTGACTTCCTGCGGCTCCAAGGCCCCAGGAACCTCGATTGTTCTCACGTGTCTTGACCAGCCCCCTCTTTGTAATCCTTTAGGATCCAAATGAAAGATTTTGTTGTTGTTGTTGTTGTGTGTGTGTGTGTTTTTTTTTAAGCAATCTTGTTGACTTTCCTTCTTCTTCTTATTGCTCTGTTTAGACTCCAGGGACAAAGAGTCCCTCTGGACAGTTTGGAGCCTCTCCAGGAATGCTAACCTTCTCTGCAGGGGGCTGCTCTGGAGAGGGGAATGAGTGCTTTTCAAAAATATCTCCTTAGGGAGGCCATCAGCTGCCTCATTTTTGCATAGTCCAGGAAATTTCATCCTCAGATAAGGGATTTGAGAACAGTTGGCTGTGATTTCCTAAAAGACTCCACAAGGACAAATGGCCAAAACATAGTCACCCACATTACCCAGGGGCCAAGGTCTCTTTGTTTATACCCCTTGAAGCTTTTCCTGCATTCCTATCCTATCTGTTCCAACCTCATGCCCTATTCTAAGTCTGGAAGGGGTCACAGCCCCTGGAAGTATATCTGGAATAATCTATAGGGAGTCAATCTATAGTGTCTTTTTCTTTCATTCATTAATTTGTTAGTTCATTCATTTATTCATTCATCTGAGTAGGATTTTCTATTGTGAAGAAACATTTGTTACATAACATCCTTGTTTTTCTAACCACAAGTTATGGAGAGGATGCTAACTTCCTTTGTTTTGTTCCTCTGAAGACATGTGAAAGCGGGGTTTTTAAAAAATTAAGTACTTTTATGAATGGTATTTTTACCCCCTATCAGGTAGTTGGAACCCATTTAATTTGGAAACATTTCACACTAAAGATGAATCAGTTTTCCAGATTAGCTCTCCCCTCAGGATCTGTGAAAGATCAAAGAATAAGAATTAAGAGGGTCTAAAGAAGTGGACAACTAAAAGGTTGTAGGCTCAAGCATGCCAGCTAGAATCCAAATCCATCTGGTACCCAACTAGGGAGGGAGCCGTCTCTGACAAATGCACACTCCTGTGGGTTGTGGGTTGGTCTAGTTTGGATGTGGGTTGGTTTGAAGATGCAAGCCATTCGGTGTGTCTTTCTCATTCTCCACATCTCCATTAGTCAAATGGTACCATCCTGTGGTGTTTATATATTAATAAAAGTTTTGTCCCTAATTATGTCACTAATACAACTTCAGGGACGATGGTGATATAAAGACTGTAAAGAGAATGTGTCAAGAACTTCATTATCAATGGTGTGTCATATATAAAGAGAGCATTTACTTATACCTTGAGGGAATGTGAGGGAGATTTTATACTCATTTATCAAGTCAAATGTCAGACAGAACACCGTTTTGAAACAGAAGTGACTCAGTGAAGTGAGCAGGCCCCAGGCAAATGTATGAAGTAGTTAAAGTTGAGATTTGGTGTCTCCCATCATTTCTGCTTTCCCCTCTCCCTCACTTTGACAGTACCCTCTCTTCCCACACTACCCCATACTCGTCTCTCTCTCTCTCCTTTTCCTTATCAAATCTCCAGTATTCAGAAATGATCCAAAACTTGTTCCCTCTGGGAGGTTGAAATGACTCAATTTGATATTTCCCTTACGGAACTTTGAATGTAATAAAAAATAAAAGGAATTAAGACTTAAATGTAGACTTTCATACACCTGGGTACTGGGTGGGAGGGTCTTTGAGGGATGAGACTTCTGAAGTCCCTGGAATCAAGTGGCTTAGGTGATCTAACTTATCTCTTCTGTTTGACTACTCAGCAGCATCTGACATATTGACAGTGACCTTTTTTTTATAATGTTATCTCCTTTTGTGGTTTTTTTCTTCATACTTTATGGCTTTCCTCATCTCACTGTCCAAAACATCTCAGATCCCTTTGATGGATCCATCTCTAATCTACCTCGCCTCAGAGGTCGGTCTCAGATCCTCTTCTTTCTTTCTCTATACTCTCCCCCTAGGTTGCCTTGTCTGTTCTCATAGCTTTAAAGACCACTTTTGTGCAGATGACTTGTATATTCTTATATCCAGCTCTCTGAACTCCAGACTCATTCAAACATTTACTTGATATGTCCAACTTAAGATAGCCAAATCAAAACACTTGCCATTTTACCTCTAAAACTTGTTTCACCTCTTCACCAGTCTTCCTTATCCCCATAAATGGCACCACCAAACTCCTGATTTATTACTTATGCCCAAAATTTGAGAGCCATCTTTGATTCCTCTCTTTTCCTCATCTCCTATATCCACTACATCTTCAAATCCTGTCAATTCTACTAACCAAAATATACCTGAAATTCATCAGCTTCCATCCATCTCCATTGCCACCATCCTAAATTATGCCACTATTATCTCTCTCCTAGACCCTGTGATAGCTCCCTAACTGAAATCTTTGCCTCCACTTTTGTCCCCTCCCCACCCCACCAAATTCTTATTCAATATAAAAGCAAAAGTGTGGTGGTTAAGAGTGAATACTCTTGAATGATCTGACCCGTGTTTGAATCCTGGCTCTGCCACTTACTAGCTATGTGAATATAGGCAATGTATTTAAGTTTTCTGTGCTGCAGTTTCTTCCGCTGTAAAATGACGGTCATAACTGCACCTACCTTATAGAATTATGATGATTAAATGAGTTTTTTCTTTTTGAATTGAGTAGAACAATGCCTAACGTAGAGAGCTCTTATTAATATGTAAATAACATCATGTCACTCCATGCTTAAAATCTTTCAGTGGCTTCCCATGTTCTTTATATAAAATTCAAGCTCCAAACTAGGGCCTCTATGTCCAGTGTGACCTAGCCCTGCCTTCCACCCCGACCTCATCTCAGTCCACTCTCTCCCTCCCTCACTATGCTCCAGACACACAGGTCTTCTCTCAGTTTTTCAGGCATGCCAAGCTCTTTGCTGCCTCCAGGGCTTTTTACTTGCTGTTCCCTCTGCCTAGAAGCTCTTCCAATTCCTGGCTCCTCGCCTACTTCAGACTCAGCTTAAATGATGCTTCTTCTTAGAAACCTCTTCTGGTCACTCTATTTAAGGTAGGTCCCCTTTTTATTCTCTACCATAGCCCCCTTGTTTGTTTCCCTCCTATCACTTATCACAATATTTAGTAATTTTATTTGTTGTTTTCTGCCACCCCTACCAAAATGTAAGCTCTACGAAGGCAGGGCCATGACTGTTGTGCTCATAGTTGGATCAATAGTGCCTAACACAGTGCCTGGCACATAGGAAGTGCTTAATAAATATTTACTGAGTGAATGAAATGAACAACTGTTAAGCTAACCTTGACCTTCAGTAGGAAACTCAAGGGTAAGCCAGAATCCAAAATCTGTAAGATATATCAGATAATATACCAAAAAGTTCTGGTCACCTAACCTGCTTTGTTGTTCAATAAAACAAACAATGCAGTAGAGAGTTGTCAGCCTAGGGAAGGAGAAAGAGTCCTGGACATGGAGCCAGAAGCCCTGGATTCAGTCCAGAATCTGACTCTAACCAACTCTGTGACCTTGAGTAGGCTCTATACATCTCAGAAACTCACTTTCTTATTGGAGAACGAGAGTGATTGGAATAAACAACCCTTAAGGTTGCTTCCAGCATAAACATTCTGTTTCGAATACCATGTTTTCTGTGCAGAGAAGATAAAATCAGTACACCATTTAGTTTTTGTGGAGGAGATAAATCATATGCTGAGTTTTAGGAGAATCAAAAATCATCAGCAAGTACTTGACAGACTCTCCTTGGGGGTATTTTACATAGGTGGGAATTCATCCATTCGACAATTATTTATTGACTACTGTATGCTCCCTGGAGTTGTGCTCACTGTGCCCTGTCTGAAGGCAGCTCCTCTTCCCTTTTTTTTTTGTTTCCATAGCTTATACACACACACTCACTCATGTACACACACATCTTCCTTCACCCTAAATTTTTATTCTTGTCTTGTTGCCTAGCAAAATCCCTCTTCTATCAATTTATGAAGAAAAAAATATCCCCAGTCTCATCAGATAAGGATCATTGGGCTATATGTCTACCAAGAAAGGGAAGGCAGATTCTCCACATCTTCAGTCTCACTCACCTCTAAAGCCTTTGAGTATGCTCTGGGTCCTGCCCAGAACCTCTACAAAAGTCTCCATTCACTTCTTCCTCCTCCATGCGTTCAACTACTTTTTCACAAAAACAGTTTAAAACTATTTTTGACTTGGTTAATAATTAATACTATAATATTATTAATATTAATATTGAAAGGATATAATTTTTATATATTTTGTAATAGAACTGTACAGTGTTTTGGCTATATTTAGGGAAAATGGGCTTTCTTAGATTTGGTAAAAAGATAAGCCTCCATAAGTAAGTATCCATAAGTGGTCAAGTAGATCTGCTTAAGATTTACTCTCAGCAAATTTCAAGTATACAATATCGTATCATTAACTATAGTTGCCATGCTGTACATTAGATCCTCAGAACTTAGTCCTTAAAAAAAAGATAAGCCTCCATGCACCATCTCTTATTGTCCAAATTCTACCAATTCTTCAAAGACCAACTCACATGCTGCCTACACCCTAAATCTTTCTTCATTTCTTCGTCAGGAAGTAACCTGTCCTTCCTTTGAACTCCTGTAGCACTTCATTCATTCATTTGTTCATCTATTCAATAAATGTCTACTATTGTAGACAAAAATCTCTGCTCCAGTGGGAAGAGATAGAAAAAGAAAAAGTACAAATATATTATGTTAGATGGTGATAAGTGTCATGGGGAAAAAATAAGGCAGGAAAAGGGTATAGAGAGTTCCAGGATTGGGGGAGAATGGTTGTAATTTTGAGTAGAATGGCCTCATGGAGAAAAGATCTTTAATCAGAGACCTGTTGAAAGTGAGGGGTAAGCTGGAAGAGTGCTCTAGAGGGAGGGAATGACAGCGCAAGACCAGCGCGCATGGAGAGCAGTGAGTGAAAGAGCCCAACAGGTGATGAGGACAGATGTGTAATGGTGGGATGGGGATGGGGTGTGGATCCTGTAGCTATTTAAGGATTTTTTCTTTTACTCAGAGCAAGATGGGAAGCAGGGTTTTGAGCAGAGAAGTAACTTCATCTGATTCATGTTTCAAAAAGATTGTTTTGGCTGTGGGTTGCAAATAGGCTGGAATGGAAGCAAGAGCATTGTCAAAAGGCTAAGACCATGGTGGAAATGGCAGAAATAATTAAGATACGGTTAGATTTTGCAAAATTTTGAAAGTAGAACTGGCAGGAAGTCATTCTCAGATGTGGAATATGAGATAAAGATGGGGAAGGTGGAAGAGGGAGCAGGTTTTGGGAAGAAGATTAGATGTTCAGTTACGTTTGAACTTCATTACATTTGAGATATGTTACATTTGAGATGTCTATGTGACGTGTGGGTCTAGATGTGGAGTGGACAGTAATATTTACGAGATTGGAGTTCCCTGGAGAGGCCCAGGCTGAATATGTAAATTTGGAAGCCACATGTGTAGAGGTGGTATTTAAAGACCAAGAGATCACCAAGCAATGATGCTTTTATCTGTGCCTCTTTTAAACATATTTCCTATATTCTATTATTAGTGGTAAGTTTCCTCTCACCTGTTACTAGATTAACTTCCTTAAAGATGGGTTCTATGTCTGAACTCTCACAGGGCCTAGCTCAGAACCTAGCTCCAGGTAGGATCTTGGTCAATGATGTTAGTTTGAATCAATAGAAAAAATTATTAACAGCACAAGAAAGTGTGATGAGGAGTTAAAATTGCGGTACAGTTAATGCTAAAGATTTCAGCAAATGATGTGCTCAGTGTGGTATGGGAAGGCCTGGCCCAGAATATGGGTAATGAGAGGGAAATAAGGGAAGCGAAGGAAGGAGGAGAAAGGACTCCAGAGTTGGGAAACAGGAAAATGAGTCTTGTTCTGGTTCTATGAAGACCATGTTACCTGAAGAGGAGACATCAAATCCTGAACTTTGGCTTGGACATTGGATAAGGTGATGCTATAGACTGAATATTTTTGTCCCCCAAAATTCATATGTTGAGACCTAATCCCCAATGTGATAGTATTTGGAGATGGGGTCTTCGGCAAGTGATTAGGTCACGAGAGTGGAGCCTTTGTGAGTGGAATTAGTGCTCTTACAAAAGAGACCCCAGAGAGCTCCTTTGCCCCTTTTCTCCACGTGAAGACACAGCGAGAAAACAGCTGTCTTGAACCAGGAAGCGGGCTTTCACTAGACACTGAATTCTCCAGTGCCTTAATCTTGGACTTCTCAGCCTCCAGAACTGTGAGAAATAAATGTTTATTGTTTAAGCCAACCAGTCTATAGAATTTTTGTTATAGCAGCTTGAATGGACTAACACAAGTGAGAAGAATAAGGGGATAGTTGAGGAAGGGGTGGCTTAAAACAGCAATTCTCAAACTTGATCCTGCTTGGAAGGCTTGTTAATACACAGACTGCTGGCCCCACTCCCAGAATTTCTGATTCAATTGGTCTGGAACAGGATGGAGAATCTGCATTCCTTTTTTTTTTTTTTTTTATTGTGGTCACATTGGTTTACAACATTATATAAATTTCAGGTGTACATCATTATATTTCAATTTCTGTGTAGATTACACCATGTTCACCACCCAAAGACTAACCACAATCCAACCACACACTGTGCCTAATCATCCCTTTCACCCTCCTCTCTCCCTCCTTCCCCTCTGGTAACCACCAGTCCAATCTCTGTCTCTATGTGATTGTTTTTGTTTTTATCTTCTACTTATGAGTGAGATCATATAGTATTTGAATTTGCCTGTCTGACTTATTATTAGCATAATACCCTCAAGGTCCATCCGTGTTGTCACAAATAGCTGGATTTCATCGTTTCTTATGGCTGAGTGGTATTCCATTGTGTATATATGAGAGTCTGTATTTCTAACAAATTTCTATGTCCTGTTGTTGCTGCTTCTTTGCGGTCCACACTTTGGGAACCACTGGTTTAGACAGAGAATGGGCATTCTTTTTCTTTGACATCAATGATATGATAATTAATCATCTCTACAAGAGTAGTAACTTGGTAATTACATTTTCACACAGTCATAAAGCATTTAAACCTAATTTTTATACACAGTGGGGTTATAACAAGGCAGTGTTAGTTGGTTCATTTTGTATTGTTTCCAGAGATGTTAACTGACATTTAATAGTTTGATAACTGATCTATCTGTTGGTAGATTGTTGGTACAATCTTCGATGGAGGAAGGGAAAGTATTTCTGGAAGCCCAGTGCACTTCCAATGTTTAATTTCTGTCACTTGTGGATAAAAATTGGGTCACTGTAAATTCATGAACTTTTTCTTGAGATAATACCAAAAATCTCCAGGGAATAGCTCACTTCACTGGAAAAGAGGACAGATTTTCTAAAACAAATTGGCAACATGTACTTTGTAAGAATATATGAAAGAAAATCATACTGATTTGTTAAGCTCTTTTCTAGGATTTTTGGCCTTTCAAGTTTTTATTTCAGTCTTGTAGATTGAAACATTTATTTCAGCAAGTCAACATTTTTGCCAGCCTTACTCAGCACCACCTCTACCTCTCACTAGACTTTCCCCCAGGCATTGGGTCAAAGCATAGCATACCCGATGGTAATATGCATCGGGAGACTTGAAGGATATAGAATTGCAGAGCTTGAAGAGAGTACAGATATTGTTGAATTCAAGTCCCTTCCTTTACATATTTATTTTTTTAATAACCACTTATTGAGGTCATGGTATGTTCCCAGTGCTAAGGTAGATGCCTAAGATATAATAACAATTACAACAGCAACAATGCCATTTAATATTTACTGAGAGCTTCCTACGTGTTGTACACTGTTTCAATGCTTTACGTGTTTTACTCTTTCAATAGTCACAACAAGCCTATGCAGTAGTTCTCTTATTATCTCTATTTTATAAATCAAGGATTGGCAAAGTATGGCCTGTGGCCTGTTTTTTGTAGAGCCTGTGAGCAAAGAATGGTTTTTACGTTTTTAGGATGTTGTAAAAAGAAAAAAACAGGCAGAGTGAGAGAGAGAGAAGAATAAAATGCTACAGGAACTGTATTAGGCTTTGCAAAACCTAAAGTATTTACTATCTGGCCCTTTACAGAAAAATTTACCTAGTCCTGTTGTAGATGACGCAACTGAGCCAAAAGGAAGTCCATCATACCCAGGCAGTCTGTCTCCGGAAAAGACAAACTGTGCTTTTGAGTTGCTCACAATCAAGGCCCAGAGAGGTTGGAGAGACTTTCCTGAGTTATACAGCCAGTTGGTAGCAGTGCAGGGACTTGATGCCAGGATTTCCAATTCAGTTTTATTTCTGATACACCCCAGGAAGTTCTTCTTGATACACCCTTAGAAATCATCAATTTTAAACATGTTAAATATTTGAATTTCTTCCCCTACTTACTTAATGCAAAGCTATCTATCTAGTGAGGAGAACTCCAAACAACTCAATTCGTTTCAGATAGGTGTAGTGGTTAGACATGTAGTGGTTAGATATCTGGATAGCTGATGTCCCTTATCTCTATCTCTTCTGGCCTTCTTGCAAGGTTTGGGCTAGTATGAAGAAATCATCAGCTCTAACTGCCTTAGTAGTCTGAAAACCTTTCCATAATGATACCTAGTCTTCTCTTTTTATCTTCATTTGACTATGCTACCACATGTTTCTGTAATAAGCTTTAGTTTCCAATTCTTAGGTTAAAATTATTTCTTGTAATAGGCTGAAAATTTTAAATAGAATGGATGATATACCTTCAGGAGCTCCAAAGTAAATGTTGGGGCTCTCTGAGATAATTAGGGCAGTGCCCCAGGTATTTTCAAAAGGAGTCTCTGTACCAAAAGGGAAAGCTCTTCCTGTGCCCTAAAGAGAAGCCAGCCAGGCCACATGTCCCTGCCCACTCCTCCCATCTGGAATTACATTAATCAATATCCCTATTCACTGCTAAGGGAAGTGCCACTTCACTTGGGCTGAGGAAACACAAAGCAGCCACCAATAACTGACCAGTCTAGATACTCATTTTAGATATGGGTAGCTAAGAATCAAAACCACTGGAGGAGAGACCAACAGCATGAAACAAAGACTTCAAAATGGGGAAAAAAATGGAGAAACTAAATCCTGAGGAAATAGAGTTAGTACAGGAAATAGGAATTTAATAAAATTCTATTTATGTATCTACAGAAAGATATGAGAAGATTTCAAACTCATAAAATAAGAATAGTTACTACAAAAAAGAAGCAATTAGAGAACTCTAAAGAGCTTTAGGAAATTGAAAACAATTTCCAAAATATCCCACACCCCTCAGTAAAAAAGTTGAATGGAGACAGATGATGTTTGAATTAGCAATGGAGAACAGATCTATCCAATAGAAATACAATTCAAACCACACATATAATTTTAGTTTTTCTAGAAGTCACATTACAAAAGTAAAAAGAAACAGGTGAAATTAATTTTAGCAGTATATTTTACTTAACCCAATATATACAAAATATTATCATTTTCACATGTAATAAATATAAACAATTATTAATGAGATATTTACATTCTTGTTTTCATTCTATGTGTTTGAATACTTGGTGTGTATTTTGTACCTATAGCACAACTCAATCCAGACAAACCACATTTTAAGTGCTCAGTAGCCACATTTTAAGTGTCCTAGTGGTTGCCATATTGGACAACATAGACCTAGAAGATTGAATTAAAGGAATTAGCCCAGAACACAGTTAAAGAAAACATTAAAGAAAAATTAAGCATGAAGAAGGATGCAAATATTGTCTCAGGAGTGAAAGAAGAGATAGTATGAGTTACAGGCTGTTGTAGAAGTCCAAGTGAGACACCATGAGGACTTGGCCGGGGGGGCCACAATAGAAATGGAGATCAGTGGGAGGATACAGGACATGTGTGGGATAGAATCATGGGGCTTTTTGACAGATTGGATGTGGAAAATCAGGAAGAGGAGGGCTGAGGCATATTTCTCAGTTTTTGGCTTGAGCAATTTGATGACCAAAAGGTTCTTTTTTTGAGGGGATGCAAAATTTGAAGCAGAAATACAGTCTGGTGTTCTGCTAACACCAGTCTTTCCCAGCACCATGTGGTAAGGCCTTTGCTAAACTCGGGCAACCTTCATGTATTGCAGTCTGAAAAAAATTTGTATTTATTATCTGAATGTTTTAAACAATCAGAATATATATATAAAGATTAAAACCAACACGTGCATAATGTTATACAGTTTACAACATGCTTTACACATATAATCTCATCTAATCTTCACAACTGTCCTACAAAATATGTTATTGTCAAATTTTTAATGTTAATAATAATCATGATAATAATAATATTAACTTGCTCAATGTCACGTAAGTAGTAGTGCTGATATTTGAACCCAGGGATTCCTGATAATTTTATGAGCAAGTTAACTTGTCAAAGTTAGTCTATACTCGTTTTTGTTGTTGTTGTTTTGCTGAGGAAGATTTGCCCTCAGCTAACATCTGCTGCCAATCTTCCTCTTTTTGTACGTGAGCCGCCGCCACAGCATGGCCACGGACAGACGAGTGGAGTAGGTCCACGCCTGGGAACTGATGAAGCGGAGCATGCTGAACTTAACCACTAGGTCACCAGAGCTGGCTCTTTATTCATTTTTTTACTATATGAGTAATGTACTTACACAGAGAGCTTGATAGAGAAAAGTAAGTCACTCACTCATAAGTCTACCATTTCAATATAAGTATTATCACATGAAGTAACTTTAGCTTTGTAAAGCTTGTTTTAAAAGGAAAAAATATTGCTGATGGTTTCATTTGCCCTCTACTTTCTAGAATTTTTCTATTTTTTTCAGAGTAGAGAAAAAAATACTGGCTTTTTTTTCTCCTCTTTTTCTTCCAATGGCTTTAAAATATCTAGATTGTACATCTAATCACTCTAGATTAAAATTATTTTGGATATTAACCCTTTATCACATATGTGGTTTGCAAATATTTTTTCCCATTCTGTAGGTTGTTTTGTCATTTCATTGATTGTTTTCCTTGCTCTGCAGAAGCTTTTTAGCTTGATGTAGTACCACTTGTTTATTTTTGTTTTTGTTGCTTGAGCTTTTGGTGTCAAGTCTGGAAAATCATTGCCAAGATCAGCGTCAAGGAGCTTTTCCCCTATGTTTTCTTCTAGGAGTCTTATGGTTTCAGGTCCCACATTTAAATCTTTAATCCATTTTGAGTTGAGTTTTGTGTATGGTGTTAGAAAAGGGTGCACTATAATTATTTTGCATGTGGGTATCCAGTTTTCCTAAGACAATTTATTGAAGAGACTATCCTTTCCACCTTGTGTATTCTTTGTATTCTTGGTACCCTTGTCATAGATTAGTTGATCATATATGTGTGGGTTTATTTCTGGGCTCTCTATTCTGTTCCATTGGTCAATGTGTCTGTTTTTATTCCAGTACCATACTGTTTTGATTAATATAGCTTTGTAATATAGTTTGAAATCAGGAAGAGTGATGCCTCCTACTTTGTTCCTCTTTCTCAAGATTGCTTTGACTCTTCAGGGTCTTTTGTGGTTCCATATGAATTATAGGATTGTTTTTTCTATTTTTGTGAAAAATGCCCTTGGAATTTTGATAGGTATTGCTTTGGATGGTATGGACATTTTAACAACATTAGTTCTTCCAATCCATGAATATGGGAGATCTTTCCATTTCTTTGTGTCTTCTTCAATTTCTTTCATCAATGTTATATAGTTTTCAGTGTACAGATCTTTCTCAATAGCAAAAGCCAAATAACCCAAATAAAAAATGGGCAAAAGATATGAATACATTTTCCATAGATTTTCCTAACAGATATATGAAAAGGTGCTCAATATCACTATCAGAGAAATGCAAATCAAAACCACAATGAGATTTCACTTCACATCTGTTAGGATGGCTATTGTCAAAAAGACAAGAGATAACAAATGTTGCTGAGGGTGTAGAGAAAAAGGAACCATGTACACTGTTGGTGGGAGTGTAAGTTGGTACAGCCATTATGGAAAACAGCATGGAGGTTTGTAAAAACAAAAAAAAGAAAAAAAAGAACTACCATATGATCCAGCAGTTGCGCTAGTGGGTGTACACTCAAAGGAATTGAAACCAGGATCTCGAAGAGGTATCTGCACTCCCATGCTCATTTCAGCATTATTCACAATAGCCAAGATATGGAAAAAACCATCAAACATCTGTTGACGGATGAATAAGAAAATGTGGTGTATATGTACAATGGGATATTATTCAGCCATAAAAATGGAGGAAATCCTGCCATTTGTGAGGACACGGATGAATCTGGAGGACATTACGCTAGGTGAAATAAGTGAAACAAAGACAAATACTGTATGATCTCACTTGTGTGTGGAATTTAAAACAGTCAAACTCATAGAGCGAGAGAATAAAATACTGGTTACCAGAGACTGGAGGGTGTGGAAAATGAACACGTATTGGTCAAAGGGTACAAATTTCCAGTTATAAGAAGGATAAGTTCTGGGGATCTAATGTACAGCATGGTGACTACAGTTAATAATACTGTATTGTATACTTGAAATTTTCTGAGAGTAGATCTTAAGTATTATCACTATACCCTAAATAAATAAAATGGTAGCTATGTGAGGTGATGGATATGTTAATTAATTTGATTGTGGTAATCATTTCACAATGAATGCATATATCAAACCATCACATTATACATCTTAAATATATACAATTTTTATTCGTCAATTGTACCTCAATAAAGCTGGAAAAAATTTTTAAAAAGTAAAGAAAAAGATAACCAAAAAAAAGAAAGAACTATTATGGATCAGTAATGACTTAGGGAAATGGAAAAGTTCACAATTATAAGGAGAAAAATGGAAAATTTTGCTAGTTGTGGTTATGGGAACACCTAAAACTTAATTTAATTGAAGTGTGATATTAATTTATCTGGTGAAGTTGAATCTAGCGTTATGATGAACAATCCATCTTTCCCATCTACTCCTTGGTTAGAATTATATTGTCACAATCGGTAAGGGGGGGATGTTCATCAGTCTTTTCCCCTCTTACACACACTACCAATATAAGCGAGAGTTCACTCACACCATTTACTCCACTCCTCCCTCTCCCCCAGTAATCTCTTAGCGTAGATTGGAAAATAGCTTTATTCATTTAGACTGATCTTTATTTTTTAATGATAGGCATTAGAAATCCAATTAGAAATTTAATTAAAATGTGACTTTGCTAACCTCTATTAGATGGATTTCTAAGCCCCAGGAATAATATTAGAGTCTCAGCTAATCAAAGATAGTAAGCATGCTCATGAGACTTACCAGAAAGAATTTAACAAGCATATGTAACTACTATCTTAGTTTTGGCTGCCATCCTCAACATTGCTTGTTACACTTCTGCAACAGCTTCCTATCTAATTATCTTGCCTCCATCCTCTCTATCCCAAATTTGTCCTCCATATAGCCATTGGAATGCTCTTTCAATAACACACATTTGATCATATTGTTCTCCAACCCTTGCCCTTAATATCCTTCAACAGCTCCCTGTTATCCTTCGGATGACCTCTTTGTTATGGCATACAGGGTCCTGAATGGTCTAGATTCTGCCTATTTCCCCAAATTTATGCCTTTTTGTTTCACATGGTACATTCACAGTGGATACAGCCACATATACAACCTGAAGTTCCTAAAATGCACTATTATTTTTCCACACCTCTGTGCCTTTGCATCTGTTGTTCCCTTCCCCTAGAACACTTTTCTAGGGTAACTTTCTCATCCTCTATAAATCAGCTTATGCATTACCTGCTGGTTACATTTCATAACAGACACTACTATACTATGTGTTCACCAAACCCCACTTCCTTTTCCATCTGGAATCAGTTAGACTGCTTTCCCAGGCTCTCTCAAAGTAGGGAATTGTCTAGTGACTGGGTTCCAATGAAAGGAATGTGGGTGAAATTGACATATCACTTCCAGACCTGACCCCCAAAACCTTCCAGATAACACTCTATGCTCTCCCTAGTTCCTCATCTCTGGTGAGACGGAAAGGATCGAGTAGAGGACTTAAGGTCTTAGGGAATGGTGGAGCCACTAGATTGAGGGAACCTGCTCACCCCCTGGGCCATGTGACTAGGAACACCCATAAGGACTACAGCCTGAGCGAGGAATAAACCCTTGTTGTGTTAAGTCCCTGAAATTTGAGGGTTATTTGTTACAGGAGTTAGCCCACAATGAGCCACACCCCTCCCTTGGTGGCCACTTTCCTCCAAAATCCCTACCACTCTGCCAAAGTTATGTGTGAATAAAGTACCCCTCTTTCCATGCCCAGACTAAAATTGGTTTATTGATCTAAATGAGAAAGAGAAAGTTTCTTCCCTCATAAAGTTCACATTCAGGTGGGAAAGACAGATAATAAAGATTTAATAAAAATTCGAAGTATAACTTTAGGCAGTGATAGTGCTGTGAAGATAAAACTGGGTGAGAGGATGGAGAATGAGGGGCGAGGGGTCTATTTTTTATAATGTAAAAAGGAAGGCATTTTTGAGCATATTATGTTGAGCATTGAGCTGAATGAGGTGAGAGATAAGCCACATTAAGTTTAGGGCACTGGAAAAGGAAATAGAAAAAGTTAAGGACCTGATGTGGGAAATAGTATGGCTATTTATATCAGGGAGATCAATAGCACAAGGAAGTGCAGGAAGACCGGCATGGCAGGAGCGAAGTGAGGGGAAGAGAGGAGAGAGGGAGATCAAGGAGGTAAGACGGAGCCTCAGATCTCGGAGAGCCTTGAAGGGCCTGGGATTTTACTCTCATGGAAACAAGGAGTCATTAGAGGCTTGTGAAAGGATCACTCTGGCTAATGTGTTGAGAATTGTCTGTGTTTTGGACTTACAGGGGCAGACTCCCCCCTGGCTCCAATGCCTTGGGCCCAGCATGGGCTGTATCTCCAGTCTATCTTGAACATTGAAAGGTGTACGCCTCAGCATGTCTTGTATGTTTCAATGCTTCGTTTGTCTCCTGGTCTCATTTCTGACCTCAGCTCACTTCCCTAACTTTCCTGCCATTTCATCCAATTATTTGTGAAGAGTTTTTTTTCATACTTTATTGAGCATTTTTAGATATTATGTCGAAGGAAGGTTTCACAGTTTTTAATCAGCCGTACTACCAGAAATCCTGATGACTTCTATTTTTCAGTGAAATAAGAAGCAAAGTCTTTAGTTAGGAATGAGTGGGAGTGTCGATGGGAGGAAAGAGGAGACTGCTTGTTTTGAGAATGGGAGAGTAAACGCACTAGGGAAATGTAGAGTTTTTGTTTTTTTTGATAAGGTCAAAAGGGATTAGGCAGGGAATGGTCATTGTGTTCAAGATTACGAATGGAGGGATTAAAAGATATAGTTCTTCCCCAAGAAATGTCGACTAGCTGGAGAAAAAATGAGTAACATGAAATAATTAAAAGGCTGTATTTCAGTCTTTCAACCATTTGATTAATTCAACAACAATTTATTAATGATTATTTTAGAGCAGAAGGCTAAAATACAGTCCCTGCTTAGAGTCTAGTAGGGCAAGAAAAAAATGAGTTCTCTAATACAAGTGTGTACCCCAAGGAGGCAGCATGTCAGTTTGTCTGAAGGAGGGTGTGTGTGAGGTCATGAACAGCTGCAGACAGCTGAGCTGAGTCTTGAAGGATGAACAGGAGACTCCAGGTACACGATTGGAATGAGCAGGTAGGTGCATGCAGAGTAATGAGAGACACAATGGAGAACTGAACACACAATGTAATTCAGAGTTGAGATTATTATTGAAGTTTGGTGTAGTTATGAAAGGCTGCATAAAGGAGGAGGGACTTGAAGAACTAGAAGGATTTGAAAGGGAGAACAAATGGGGAGGAGACATGAGGCTGGGAAAAGCATTTACAACAGAGGTGGGATTAGTCTTGGCACACGTTGGGTGGTTAGGAGAAATACATGACATGGGACCATAGGCACTGTATATGGTACAGTACATGTTCTCCTGCTGCAGAGTTGTAGGGTGATGGGGTGCGGAAAGGCTAAATAGGGTGGTGGGACTAGATTGTAGAGGATCTTGCCCAGCTCCAGGGTCCACCTCTGATGTTCAGTTATCTTTGTATGAATATGAAAGGAGATATTTTCCCCTTTGTCTATTTCTGCCTCAGAAAGCCTTAGCACATTGTTGAACCTAGTCTAGTTTCTTCAGGCATTTGAGAACATCCAGTGACGGCCGAATATCCCTCAGGAGGGAAGCTAGGTGGCACTACATTACTGCCCAGCCACTGCTCTTTCAGAGCCTAGGGCACCCTTGGTTTTAAATAAGTGTTGATGAATACAAAACTATTTAGTGGAGCTTTGAGACAAATGACCTGGAAGCCTTCAGGAGAAAGAAAATTTGTTCCTTTTGTGAATTTTTATGCAATGAATCGCTGTTACTTGGCCCAGAATTAGCTAGCTGATTGGCCTGAATCCTGTTATGAAGGACATAATTCTATTCGTAGAGGAAGATCACATTGTATTTTGCTATGTGAGAAATTCTTTATTGTATTCTGTAAGTAAAGCATTAAAGTGATCAAAGATATATCACTATCTCTTTATAAGCTTTAATAAAGAAAAAAAATGTCCCTTTTGTTCCTTAGGATTCAAAAGATGAAGATGAGAAATAAAGCTGCCTTCTTCTGCCTTTAATGGTAGAATTAGGACTCCTACTGAGGGCTAATGACAGCTTAATAAGTGTTTGCCTGGAAAACCTGCTGCTGTTTTGATTTCCTCAAAATTTTTCTTCCTGGGGAAAGTAGCATTGAGATCTAGATTAATTTAATAATACTTTGTACCTGATGTGGCCAGTCAGCAGGCTTCAGAAAACAAGGTGCTTGCCTCTGTAGCCGAGTGAAACCAGAAAGGCGTCTGGACATTCTTCACTAATAGGATATATTGATCTAAGATACAAATTTGCTATGGAAGAAGTTAAATATGGCGGAGAACATAAAGCAAATTTATCTAACAGTGAACCTCTTTTACAGAGGCTTCATAGTTCATAGTAAAACTTTGCCCCTCCCCCCCATTTTTCTCTTGACTTATTATTATTGTATGGAATTATGTTACCTAAGTTAACAAGAGTGAACAAAACATTGAACTACACTTCTACCTAATGCATCAATTTGAGGCACTCCTTGCAGGAGATCAGGGGGCTGTATGGGCCACTGGCCATGAATGGGAGTTTGTTTTGGGTCAGTAGGAGCCACCTGAGGTGGGACATATATCCCCAGGATCGTACAACATCGAGAGAGCTGGGAACTCAACTCTAAGCTAATCTTTGAAGAGCCGCAGAAAGTGGAGAAGCTTGAGAGGTCAGATCCAACCCTAGTCCACAGGGCAGGTTAGGATTGTTATAGATAAATGGAGCCAAGAGTCCGATGGTGGTAATGGATTGAAGTGGAAGACAGACAGGACCAGAGAGGAGAGCCTGCAGGAGTATGGACTGTCTGAGAGGTACAGGATTGACTAGTGAAAACTGTATTCTGTTTTCTATGTTCCTTCCTGGAATTATCACCCATGTTTAATGAGTCTTAACTCTCTTCTCTATGGTGGTGAAAGAGTGATTGCAATCAGCATACTTTTTAACTTGCCTTTAATCATATATTTACTACCTTCATGAATAGTTGCATAGTTTTATATTCCTAGCGTTGTATTAAAATACATGCATTTGGGGCCTAGTAATATGAATAGGTAGAACTGTAGTGTTCAAAAATATGTATAAAAATGGCCATTCAGAACTCAGTAAGATGTCAGGCCACATTAAAAAATTAGTTAGTGAAATAAATATGGTAGATGAATATCCTGTGAGATAATCAGGTTTCAAAGAACCTGATTTTGATGAAATAGAATGTCAGAAAAAAAGACATAAAGTGTTTCCTACTGTGTGTTTGTGTGCAAATTCTGATTATCTTAGGTTAAAATCAATCAACTGTGGTTTTGAAAAGTCCTGAATGTTTTCCCACAGCAAATGTAAACCAATTTGAAAAAAAGAAACAAATTCAAAAGTAAGCAAAAAACAAATTCAGTTCTTTGTAAAGAGACTTGCTTCCAAGTTTGGTAAAACTTTTATCATCAAAATATTTCTTTTCCCCTTAATCACTCTCTTTCTCTCTCTATTTTATCCCATTGGGGGAGGAAATTCCTTTACCTCACGGAGTCATAAAAGTAAGTCACAGAGATCTGAACCAGCTTATAGACCCTATGGCTTTACCATAGTATCAAATCAGCACAATAATTCATAATCATAACAGCAAATACTTATAGAGCACTCACTACGTGTTAGGGTCTGTATTAGGTTCACTGTACATATATTAATCACATTAATCATCATAATAATTCAATGAAGTAAGTTGTCAATTCAGTAAAATTCAAAGCAGTTTTCTGATATCATATAAGGATTACTGGAACCATTTGAATGTCATGAAGTCCTTCTTAATCTAAAATATTCTTCTCAGATCTTCCTTGAAGAAAATGTTCTCAGGATCTCTGTTTCTTCCTAATGTCCCAATTCTCCAAAGCAGAAAGCTGATTGGAGACTTGAGAAGAGTGCCTTACTCTTTCATTTCCAGGTTAGACATATTATTACAACAAGGCCAGGATTAACCGCCCCTTTCAGCAGCTTTATTGAAAAGCACATCACATCCTATTGGCTGGGAAAAGGAGGCTTGTCCTGTTCTTCCAAAAAATGCATAACTGTGCATTTTATTAAAGCCAAAGTTAGGAAATTCTCTCTTTTTCAGCAGACCAAAGGTTGGCAATGCCCTGGCAATAACTTTCTGTCATCCAAGTGTCCTGTGGAAGGTTTAGATTGTGGCTATGAATTTCCTCCCCTGACATCTTCCTGCGGGCCAAGGGATGCTTTTAATGTCAACCAGACTCCATGTCTTCTCCAGAAATATGGGCAATGCCAACACTTGTCATTAGGGCTATAACAATTTCCTCATTCAGCATGACCTTGGTTTCCCATTTTGATAACCCGGGACAGTGTGTTCTCTTTCAATTTGGCAGAAACGGTGCAAAGTTGTTGTCAGTCAGCTTTGTCAGATGCTTGTATCCTTTGGAGGCTTGTTTTTGTATTTATTTCCTACTTGAAGATCATGGCTTTGAGACTGGCTGAAAATGTTGAGCCTCTGCAAGATGTCCCAGGGCACACTCAGTCTGGAATTGTGAGAGAGCCTAGAAGCCCAGGGTCCATGTCCCAGCTTCACTGATCATTAGCTCTGGGACCATGTGACAATCACTCAATCTCTTGGGGCTTCTGTTCCTTCAACTTCAAATCAGGAAAGTTAGATAGAATATCAAAACAATATTAAGATTACTACTAATAATAGCTGACATTTATTGGGTGTTTTGCCAAAAGCCTTATATAGCTTCTTTCATTTAATCCTCACAACAGCATTATGAGGCAGGAACTCTTATTACCCCATTTCACAGAGGAGTTGACTTAGCTAGCGAGGGATTAGCTCACTCACTTGTTTAACATAATGTAGCCAGTAAGTGGTAGAGACAGGACTTGAGGCCAGGGCATCTGACTCTATTTATTCTCAAAGTGTGATCCGCAGACGAGCAGCATCAACAAATACCTGGGAACTTGTGAAAAATGCCAATTCTTGGGCACATTCTAGACTGACTGAATCCAAATCTTTGGGTGCAAAGCCAGCTCAGGATTCTGTGTTTTAACAAGCTCTTTGGGTGATTCCTATGCACACTAAAAGTTACATTACTGTTCTAGAACCTGTGTTCTGAATCTCTATCTTGTGGTTTTCTGCATTCAATGAATTTTTCAGTGTCTGGAACATTGCCCAATTGACTCTGGTTGGTTACATGGTTACACGGTTGTCTTCTTCCTCCTCCACTGCTCAGTGTAGTCCTATCCCTCCCACAGCTGGGTGCCTGACTCAGAGAATAGCCTGTGTCTAGAGAAGAAGCAGTCAAAGGTATACGAAGGGTGTATTCTGCTGTAGCTACTTACTGCCAGTATCCCTCCCATGGCTCATGCGCTATCAAAGTCAATGCGTATTAAAGTTTTGCTGCCAGAAACCCTTCTATTTTACAATTCAAAAAATGCACAAACCATAAGAAATTTGTTTGAATATGAGAACTTATGCCTGTTAAATGCATAAACTTCCTCTCATTCCTACCAAAGGGACTCTGATAGACTTTATCAGTTCCAGGAGATTTCGAGGCTTTTACTTATGCGAATTAACCAGAGAACACTGTATACTTCTCTTTCTATTGGAAAAAAGTCAAGTTATGTTTGTGACCACCAATGATAACAGATGTTGTAAATACAACAATTTGAGGTACAGCCAGATTGTTATATAAATCTTTAGGGCCCTTTAAAAATTCTTCAGGGAGAAGAAATAAATGGAATTTTTATTTTTTCTATGTGGTCTCCAATCAATCCTAGTCACCATCAGATACCATATCATCAATACATTTTTTCGAAGTGTCTGAATTCCTTGCACTTTATTGCAAATAGTGAAGAGTGTGAGAGTAAGCGTTGCACTTGTAGAGAGTTAATAGATACATGACTGCAAAAAAGAAGAAATTCCAGCAGGAAAGAGAAAAAGTGTGTTTCCATATATCTTTTTTTTCAATTTATTTTTTTAAATTATTATTATTATTTTTTTTGCTGAGGAAGATTAGCCCCAAGCTAACATCTGCTGCCAATCCTCCTCTTTTTTCACTTGAGGAAGATTAGCCCCGAGCTAACATCTGTGCCAATCTTCCTCTATTTTTTATATGTGGGTTGCCGGCACAGTGTGGCCAATGAGCGGTGCAGGTCTGCGCCTGGGATCTAAACTCTGCAAACCCCGGTACTTGAAAAAGTACTATTAGAAAAATTCAGAAAGCATAACAAGGTACAAGAGGAAAAGAAAGATCATTCACACTCTCACTGTTCAGCACTGTTAGCATTTTAGTGTATATATCTTTCTAGACTTTTTTTTGCACATATAGACATTTATACTATAGATCTATATTTTACCACGATATACTATTTTGTACACTGTTTTGTAAATGTAGTTGTTGTGGTTCTCCCTTCATGTCAACACATACAGATGTGTGTATCTTTCTAGGGTGACTCTTCTTGTTTGTTAGCAGTCACTCATGTAGTTCTGGTGTTATTGGCTCCCATGTCATGTCTGCCTGAGACATATCCAGTGTCACCTGTTCAGAATATGGGGAAATAACCGGGTGGACATTACACGTCTCTTAGAGTTGGTCACTTCAAAATCAAATGAAATGACTAATGTGAAGTTTTTGAATCACTGATTCTACTGCCCATGGCTTGCTTGCTTTCTGTATTTTAAATTCATAAGTACTGTGCAGATCTGCATTAGAAAGTTGAACTTTAAGACACATTTTCTGTGATTAATAGCTCCCTTCCCTTACCAAAACAGATATTCCAAAATAAAGCCTGACTTCATTTCTTTTGTTCTTTTTTTCTCAGGGAAATTCTGCCCTAGGGAAAGCACTTTTAGGGAGATTCCAGGGATCAAATTCAGGCCATTTGAACCACGTCTTAACTGTTTAGTTATTGGGAATAAAACTTAAGGATAAAAACTCTACTGTAAACCTAAAAGGATCTAGATTTAGGCCTTAGCTACAAATAAACTGGCTTGGGCGAAAAAGATAGTTGAATTCAGTGAAACAACTAGTGGTGAACTAGTTACCAACTGGGGGCACTTTGCTGCATTTTTTCAAGCTGATTTTTTTTTTAAGACATCAGTATGCTAAATTTGTTAGTCATACTTAGACCAATATGCTTCAGTTTTTGGTCACTATGATTGAAAGGATATAGAGGGTAAAATCTGGAGAGTTCCCAAAGAGAAACAGTAAGAATCACTAGCAGCTTTAGAAAATTCATTTAGAAAAAGCCATAAGAATTGTTTTCACTGAAACTATCTTCAAGAAAATAAAAGGTGTTGATAACATGTCGTTGTTTTGATGTTTTCTATGGGAAAGCCAGATTGAACAAGGAGAATATGCTTAGATTTTTCTTTAGAAATTGATTGGTTGGTAGTCTCAGCAAAAGGGCACACAGATATTAAAAGTGGCTAGTGAGAGAGGTGGTCTCCACTGATAGGGATGCCCATGGAGAAACAGCCAGCTTTGTGTTGGCAGTCCATCAGCAGGCAGGGCTTCCTTGGGTTCTGTAGCTACTTCCATGTTCTAATTCTGTGATTACAACGTGAGATCTGGCACCCTGAGTCCTTCCCATGGCACTATTGTTGATGTCTCTGTGACTTGGGATTGGAACTCTGGCATCTCAAGTTGTGTTTCTGCCTTTATGACTCTCAAAACTTGTGGGTGATAAAAAGCCTTTCTGATTTCTGAAGGGACACTCCCAGGGAATCAAGCTGATTTTTATGGGAGACCAAAACAAGATACTTTTTGATGGTGGGTTTTTCTGTCTTTCAGACAAAAAGGCTTTACCAACATAACATGTTTAGCAAGAGATGTTTACTCTAAAGGTTTGCCAATTTAAGAACAGAATAATCTATCTGAATCTGATCATAGGCAGTGGCAGGTTCTTTGTTTTGGTAAACTGTATTAACCAAAGAATGTACAGTGCAGGCGCTCATGAAGGAAAGTCGCCCCTTTCTGCTCCAGATCATGATATTTAAGTAATAACATGCACAGGAACAGGACTTGGGGAATATAAGAACAAGTTCTTATTTTTTTGTGTGTGAGGAAGACAGCCCTGAGCTAACATCCATGCCCATCTTCTACTTTATATGGGATGCCGCCATAGCATGGCTTGACAAGCGGTTGCATTGGTGCGCGCCGGGATCCGAACTGGCGAACCCTGGGCCGCCGCAGCGGAGCGCTCGCACTTAACCGCTGCTTCACCAAGAACAAATACTTTTTTTTTTTTTTTTTTGTATAATATTATGTTTTAATATCTTATAAACCAAGAACAAATTCTTAAAAGTGCACTGAATGGTCCTCGGATGCTCAGAAAGTATCTGTGCAACTCGAAAAACAAATGATTTTTTCTTAACTGATGACAATTCCTCTACTACCTCTCCTTAGGAGGATAGATGTAAAACAATAGTCTGGTGTATCAATAATTTTCACTTTCTGATAACCTGAATCATTAACATTTCAAGTCTTTTGTTTCTCCCCTTTCTAAATAGATGGTATTATTTATTATCTGTAAAGACTAAATAAAGACTAAATTATTGTTTATAAATAATATAGATAAATTGTATATTTAAAATGTTAACAAGTCATTCTAGTTTAGAGGATAGGCCTTCAAAAGGAAATTAGAAAGCTGAACCAGGCATCTACTGTGGGGGATCAGAATTGGCCACTCCAAAATGTGTCTCTTTGACTTGATTATTTTTAAGAACAAAAGACTCTGAAAGAAACTTTGACCTTCCCCCAAACTGCCTAAAGGAATTTAACAGAGAAGGCCTGTTCCAGGAAGGAGCTAATATCATAGGATAGCTATAGTACAATGTAAAGTAGGTGTGATAAAAAGGCACCAACAAGCCCATTTTTGGCCTAGCAAAACTTGTTTAACAAATATTTGCATTTCCATCTCCATGTGAATTGCCTTCCTCTGCTCTGAAATCCCAAACCACTACCCCCAACATCCTCCTTTGCCTTTAGCTGAAAATAATATTTAAGGTGGCAGCTTTGGCCAGATGGCTGAGTTGCTCAGTTTTCCTGAGTATCTCCCATGTATACATGTTGTAAAACTTTGTTTGATTTTCTCCTGTTATTCTGTCTCATGTCAATTTAATTCATAGCCCAACCAGAAGGACCTAGAGTGGGTAGAGGAATTCTCTTCCTCCCCTACACTACCTTTTCCCCAAATTCTGTGACTACCCAAAGTCAAAACAATCCACTGAGAGTAAGCCAAACTGGTTATTAGAAACCTGTGAGTAAAAATAGGTATTCAAGAGAACAAAATGTTTCTAAAACTCTAATTTGAAAATTTATGTAGATGGTTTCTGCTCAAGGAAGTGGAGTGTAACTTCCCATCCCTTAAGTATGAGCTGCATATAATGATTTCCTTCCAAAGAAGACAGTATGGAAAAGGAGAGGGAGTAACTTTACAGAAGAGAGACTTGGCAAACACTGCCCCAACCAGGTAATCAATGTTAACATTAACAGCAATAAGACATATTGATAGCATTTATCCTTGACATCACGTAATGGGAATGGCACTCTGTGGGTTCCTCCCCAAAATGCATAACCCCAGTGTAATCATGAAGAAAAACACCAGACAAATTCTAGTAGACAGGCATCCTACAAAATACCTGGCCACTAGTCCTCAAAACTGTCAAGGCCATGAAAAATGAGGAAAGTTTATGAAACTGTCATAGCCAAGGGGTGCCTCAAGAGACATAATAATTAAATGTAATGTGATGTCCTGGATAGGATTCTGAAACAGAAAAAGGACATTAGTAAGAACTAAGGAAATCAGAATAAAGTATGAACTTTAGTTAATAATCAGGTATTAATATTGGTTACTTAGTTGTGATAAACATCATATTAACATAAGATGTTAACAATAGGGGACACTAGGTGTGTGGTCTATGGGAACTTTCTGTACTATCTTTGCAACTTTTCTGTAAATCTAAAACTATTCTAAAATTAAAAGTTTATTAAAATTCTAATTTGACCAAAAATATTTGTTTTTAAAGATATACTCAATGTGGAAAATCCATATCAATATTGAAGAAGGGGGAAATGTTATCCGCGGTAGAGGAAATAGAATGTGCAGTGGCCCCAAAAGAGAAAGTGTGTAGTGAATTTGACCACTGGGCATAGCTGAGCACAAAGGAAAAAAGGAGGGCGTAGTGAGAGGTGATGCTGGACACGTCAATGTGGGACCACTAACAGAAGGTCTTATTTTCCATCCTAAGAATTTTGTCCTTTCCACTGGAAAAAAGACTGCTGGGAAAAAGTTAATCCCTCCTCCAACTATACGTTATTTACTCATCCAGTAGGTCAACCAACAAATCTCAGGGGCCACTGTATACAGCCCGAAAGGTAGTACACCGCTTGTGAGGCTGAATACAGTGGCTGCACACTCTGTGAATGGCGCCCTCTGGAGAAGAGCCATGGCATGCCTCTAGGGTGAGTGCTCTGGCGGGGCACAGAGCTAGATGCTGAGTGGATAGTCCTGAACAAAACAGATACAGCCCCTGTTCACGTAGGGCTCTCCCTCCAGCCAGGGCTACACCAAGACTGGTGGCTACCCTGAGCAGGGGAATAACTTGGCATTCCTTCAAACTGAGAGAGAGGAATTGGAGTGCTGTTTGGTAGGAGTGCTCTGCCTCTTCTCTCTAGTCCAGAGCAATTCAGCTCTGGCCCCAGATTTGCAAATCTCATCCAGCAAAGCGAAAGCCCTGGGGCTAACCCCTCCCACCACCTCCTTAGAAAGCAGTTTAACCTGCCTCTTTGATCTTTCACTCCTTACTGGGAGACACTTAGTGTTCCCTCCATTCACATTCAGTACTCTAAAAGTGGTCAGGTTGATACACATTTCTTTCATCTCTTGACATCCTGGTGAGGCTTTAGAAGTAGGTGGCTCTTGACTCCCCTTTTAGATTGGTGTTTGGGACAGCTGTCTGGCTGGGTTGCCCCTTAATCCAGCTCTAGTCTAACTTGGAAAATAAACAGTAAACACACCTTTATAAATATTTCATTGGAGTTAACTAGATTTTGAGACTTAAATAAAAGCATTATCCCAGCACTCCCAGGCAAATCTCTTTATCTTTGTTCTCCCAGCCCATTCTTGAAGCTTTTTAGGGAATAAACAGCTTACGGCCATGTGGGACTCCTTAAGAAGGTCTGAATGAGGCCAGTGGGGCAGAGTAGCCCACCTGTGATGGCCATTCCCCGGGTCGTGAGGAGAATGCTGCTTCCTTGGTACACAGCAGAGTGGCATGGGAGCAAAAGCCCAGGAGAAGCACTGATATATACCAGCTGTAGATTTTTGCCAAGAAATGGACTCCTTTCCCCAAAGAATAAGCTTTTCAATACAAATGCGTATAAATAGCAGCAAGAGGGACAAGAGGCAGGGTGGAAGCTTGGGTTTGGTTCTGCGTGATGGTGTGTGAGGTGTGTGAGGCTCCAAAGTGGAAAGAAGAGATTAGAGGCCAGCGTACATCACCTTGCATTCTTTTTGGAATGGGCTGATTGGCAGTCAGCAAGTTGGTAGATGAAGCTTGACTTCAGAGCCTACATACTGATTTCTGAATATTTTCCTGGTCCCTCCATGCCCCTTTATAGCTAGCTACTCTTTCTCCTTTTCTCCCCAGTCTCCTAAAGCTAAATCTAATCCAGATGGATCTCAATGCATGTCACATTTAGCATGGTGTGAATTTAAGCCACCTTTACTTGTTGAAGAGGTATTTGTATTCAGCTTCATCTTTGCTGGGAGATGTGAAGGTTTATGCCCTGGAAAAGCCCTGTAGGCATGGGCTCAGAGTGAGGAGGGTTCAGGGGATGTGTGGGAGGGCTTGCCAGGGAAACCTCTGAATTCATATAGAGGAAGGAGCTGCTTGTTCAGCTGTGCCCTCAGAGGCAGAACGGAAGCCACATAGTGTCATGGCTGTTGTCGAAGATTCAGGAGGATCAGCCAGCCCACCTCACCCTCTGGGCTCCTGATGTCATTCCCATCAGTGATGCTGAGGACACAGTAGTTAGGAGATTTTTCTCTTCATTTTGAACTCCAATTCTCTTACTTCCTAGTTGGGCAGATTACTTCACCTCTTGGACTGTCAGGTACCTCATCTGTAAAATGTGGATAATAATAGATACCACCTCAGAGGACCGTTGCTATGAAAGTTGAATGAAATGACACTGAGCATGGAGCCTAGCACTTTATCAAGCACTCAAGTAGGCTATTAGCTGTTACTGTGAAAAGAGAAACCCAACTAAAATTGTGCTTGCTACTATTTTCCACTGAATTTGAACAAACACTGATCCTGTTTCCACTGAGGAGAGGGAGAGGATGCATAGATGGGAGAGAAAACGTGAGAGTTTCAGCAAGCTCTGAAGGATCATGTCAGGCAGCTGGGGATACTGATGCAGCTCAGGCAACTGCACAGATGCTCTGAGTGGCACTTCTCCTACTCCCCAGAGGCTTAGTGCTGAAATAATGACATGGATGACAGGTTTTCATTTTTCCCCCAATTTTCCTGCCTACATGGTTAATCTAGGGCTCTGTCTGTGTGCTGTATCTGATGAAGAATGCAAAATTCTAACAAAGATGTCTAAAATATATTAAATTTTTGCATCCAAGAACATTGCATTGCAAATCCATCCAGGGACTCTGGCATATCAGATAAACATAAACAGAATCATATCATGTTAGGATTTTAAGGAGCTGCATTCTGGGGCCAATAATTTTAGCTCTCACTATATTTAGGCAAATTCAAATGGAAAAAAAAACACAAGTGACTACAGCAGTTATTAAACATTAGAATGAGTTATTTAATGGAGAATAAATTCTCATTTCTCCGAGGTAATTTGGAAGTGACGTTGCCTGAGGGATGGATGAGACAAGAGGACATGCTGAGCTCTCCCAGCCTGATCTCATTTGGTGCAGGATCCTGTTCAAATGCTTTATATTAGCCATTTCACATAGCATCTCAGATTTAACTATATATTTTTAATCTTATCTCCTGTTTAAGACAATATACCAGTATACCAATATACAATGTTAATAGATCTACTTCTATCCACATCTCCTATAATAGTTAAGATAATTGGAAATGATACCAAGCATTTATTATGCCTAGTATGTATCAGACTTGGTGCTAAGCAGTTTACATGGTCTGCATCCTCCGAGCTCTAAATTTTATATTTACTTAGTACTTGATAATGCCACTTGGATATCCCATAGGCATTTCAAACTTGACAAGACCAAAACAGAACTTATGATTTGCTCCTTGTAAAAGATGATATTTCCCATCTTAGTAAACACCATTGGCCACCCAGTTGTAGAAATACATAGCAGTCATCCTTGATTTTGTCATTTCATTCATATTCTATATCTAGTCTCTCAGACAGTCCTGCTGTGTCTATCCCCAACATATACATAGAATCTGTCCATTTCTCTCCAAATCTACTCTCATTGTCCTAGTATACACTACCATCACTCTTCACTTTGGCTGCTACAGTAGCCTCCTCCCAACTTGCACAGTTGTCCCCTAAATCCATTATGCACAGAGATCAGAGTGATTTTCCCCCCAATATTTTACTATGAAAATTTTGAAATATGCAGCAAAGTTGAAATAATTTTGGTCATGAACGTTCATACCTACCACCTAGATTCTACCATTAACATTTTACTTATATGTATTTGTTTGCTAGGACTGCCATAACAAAATATTACACACTGGGTGGCTTAAACAACAAAACTTTATTTTCTCACAGTTTTGGAGGCTAGAAGTCCAAAATCAAGGTGTCGGCAGGTTTGGTTTCTTCTGAGGCCTCTCCCCTTGGCTTGCAGATGGCCACCTTCTCTCTGTGGTCTCTTGTGGTTGTCCCTCAGTCTGTGTTGTCTGTATCATAATCTCTTCTTCTTATAAAGGTACCACTCATATTGGATTAGGGCTCACCCTAATAAGATCTTCTATTACCTTAATTACCTTCTTTAAAATTCCTATCTCCAAATCATGTCACATTCTGAGGTACTGGGGGTTAGGCCTTTGACATATGAATTTTGAAGTGACGCAATTCAGCCCATAACACATATACTTGCTTTATTACGTTTCTGTCCATCCATCTGTCCTTCTCTTCATCCATTAATCCATCTCAATTTGGGTACGTTTCAAAGAAATTGCAGATATTAGTACTCTTCCCTCTAACCACTCCCGAATATGGATAATTAACTGGAGTTCAGCATTTGTGTAGTTTTTTTTGGTTTTAATATAAAATTTAATTCCTAAATTTACCTTTGCTGAGTTTTGACAACTGAATAACCCTAACCCTTATGAAATACAGACCATTAGCCATCCCTTCAGAAAGTTTTCTTACACCCTTCCCAGGAAGTCCCTGCTACCACTTCCATCTCAGAGGAAACCACTGTTCTAAGTTTTTTCACCAGAGATTAGCTTTGCCTGTTTTATAATCATATGAATGAAATCGTATAATATATTGTTGCATGTATCAGTAATCCATTCCTTTTTATTACTGGGTAATAGCCAATTTATGAATATATCACAGCGTGATTATAATTTTTTATTGATGGCTATGTGGACTGTTTCCAGTTTTTGGCTATTATGAATAAAACTGCTATGAAAATTCTTGCTTGAGTCTTTTTGTGAACACACGTTTTCATTTGTTTTGGGTGAATACCTAGGAGTAGAATTGCTGGGTAGGTGTATGTTTATTTTTAAAACAGAGCAATCTTTTAAAAATGTGTCAAAAAATGTCACTCCTCTGTTTACAATTTTCCAATGACTTCCCATTGCACTTAGAATGAAATTCCCCCCAAGTAAAAAGCCCAGAAAGATCAGACTTCCGTCTCCTTCTCTACTCTCTCATGCTACTTCCCCTGATGACATCTTCCCCCTACCTTTCTTGCCAGCTGGTCCCACTCCAGTCTATTCCTTGCAAGAGTCAAGTGTGCTCTTGACTCACTCACATCCTTGCTATTACCCAGACAAGAGCTTTATTCTCCCAATCCGTTGCCTGGCTGGTTCTTGCTCATCCTTCAGGTGTCAGGTTAAATGCTGAAGTTTCTCTTCAGAGAAAACTGAGGGTTAGAGAGGTTAAGTTACCTGAGCAATGTCACACAGCTGGGAGAGCCAATGTGCAAGTCCATGCAAACAGGCAATCTGACCCCAGAGCCCTTATCCTAATCATCTTAAAATACAAACCCTCCTTTAATTGCGTGTCTTGTCCTAGCTTCTTGCCTTCTTTCTATCAGCTACCATTCATTGTCTATTTCACTTGTCTGTTTTATTTTTTCTTCACTTCTCCAATTCCCTAATACTGTTTCTACTAAGGTCACCCATGACCACCTAATTGTCAAATCTGGTGAAAACAGGTTTCAGGCCCCACGTGACTTTGCCTCTCTGCTGCATTTGACACTATTTTTTTTCTTAACATGTTGCATTTGGCTTGTATAAGCATTTTCTTTCATGGTTTTTTCTCCTTCTTTAGCCCCATATTCTTGATCTCCTTTAGGGGTTCATTGTTCCCTTGCTTACCCTTTAGATGTTGGTGTTTCAAAGTTCTTCTCCTGGTCTTATTCTCGTTGCACTCTGAATATTCTCCCTGGGAGAGCTCATAAGCATCTGTGGCTTCAATCACTACCTACATACTGTCTGTCTTCTCAGCTGGATCCCAGCCCAGATCTTTCCCTGAACTAGAGACCCATAACTTGAATATCTATTAAAATTCTCCAATTGCATCACAAAGGCACTGTGTTAGTCTCCAAAGATGGGCCCCAACGAGTCTTCAAGCCCTATGGAATCCCCACTTCTGGAATCTGGGCTGACCCTGTGACTCACTCTTACCCACTATATGGTTCCAGAGGCTAGGTCATTAGAAGCCTTGCAGCTTCTGCCTAGGCCTCTTGAAATGCCTGCTTTTTGGACTCTATCTCTTGTAACCCAGCCATCCTGCTATGAGAAGCTCAGGCCACATGGAGAGGCCACACGTGGGTGGAAAAGCCCAGCTGAACTCCTATCCAAAAGCCAACATCAAGTGCCACCCACAGGAATGAGCCATCTTGAATAACCAGCCCTACTGAGTCTTCAAAAGATTGCAGCCCAGCCAACATCTGACAGTAATTATCTGAGAGACCCCCCCACCCCCCAGCAGGAATTGCCCAGCTGAACTCAGTTGACTCATAGAACCATGGGCAACAATCATAAGTTATTGTTTTAAACTACTAAGTTTTAGGATGGTTTGTTATGTAGCAATAGATAGCTGGAATGGGCGTCTCAAATGTAATATTCCCAAACTGAACAAACTGTCTTTCTCCTAAACCAGGTACTCCTCTTCCCTTCCCTGTTCTGGCTAATGGCATAGCTTCTACCCAATCCTGAACTAGAAGTCATCCGTCTTTCCTTTTCTTCTGGATCGACTTCCACATCCAGCCAGCTTCCCTCCTAGTTCTATAAATTCTGTCATTTAAAGAGCTCCTGTAGCTCTCCCTTCCTCTCTCCGTGTTCCTATTCCCTTAGTTAGTCCCTCACCATTTATCACCTGTACAGTCACGTTACTGTCCTAACTGCTCTCCTGCTCAGTGGCCCCTCTGCAATCTATTCTCTATTTTGCTGTCGATCATCCTCCTGAAACATAGGTTATATATTGGGTATAAAGCCTTTCATGGCTCCAAATTGCTCTCAGGATTAAGCACAAACTTTAGCAGGGTACACAGACCCTTCATAATCTGGCCCCTTATCTTTTCACTTTGATTTGCTTCCAATGTTCCCTCATGCCCACTCTCTCCTATTCATATCAACTCCCATTTCTCTCAGAAGGCCCTTCTCTCTCTTTCATCTCTGGACCTTTGCATATATCTTTCTGTACACTAATCTGTAGTGGTTAAGAGCCCAGGCTCTGGATCTCACTGTGGCTTTGTCACTTTCTAGCTGTGTGATTTTGGCCAACTTACTTGGTCTCTCAGTGTATCAACTGCCATAATGGAAATAATAACAGAGACTACCTCCTATGGTTCTTGTGAGGATTGAAAAGCTTAACACAAGTAAAGAACGTGAACAGTGCTTAGCACGTTGTAAACACATCAGTGTCCAACACATCAATAAGTGTTGGCTGCTGCTAGTAGTATTCCTTTCCCCGGAATTCTGTCTCTGGCCACCTGCTCCTCTTCCTGTACTTATTTGCCCAGAAACTCCTATATGTTCTGCAAGGCTTAGCTCCAGAGTCTTTAGGGAGGTTATCAGGAGCTGCTCTCATGGAGTTCTTGATATATGCCTTCCCTATGCTTTGTGGATACCTTTTATTGTACTTACCACTCTATACTTCAAATATTTAATTACCAGACAGAAACTCTGGAACTTATTCCCAGTGTCTTGTATATGACAGGGTTCATTACATATTTGCTGAGTGGGTGATGGATGATCAAATGACCAAATGAAAGAAACCAGAGCAGAAAATATTCCCAGTCGGCTGGAGGAGGTGAGAATTAGGGAAGAAACGAATGAAAGGGGTTTGGTTTGATGAAGAACATTTTTGTGCCGATGAAACTCAGTTGTGGGATATTGCAGCTCATTATTATTTTCTTTCCTTCCCAAATTATTGTGAGTTGTACAGACAGTAATAAAAATTGCATCTCGAGCCTGTTACTGTGTTGCTGTTTGGCTCAGCTTTTCTGCCTGCCCTGTTGCCCCATCACTATGGGGAGTTAACACTCACCGAGGGGTTGTGGTGTCCTCTTCATTCCTCTCAGCACACCCTATGATCCACATTAATCTGAAAGTATGAGCAACCAAGCAGCTTTCGTCACCCAGGAAATAACTAAGACCTGGCCGCAATTCTTGCCAAAGGGGCCCAAGGAAGGGGCCCTGGAAGCCAAATGGCTTCTCATGGCTCAGGAACTCAAAAGCCAGAGTTTCCGACCAGTATATTGGGGTGTGTAAGAAGAACTTGACACCCTGAGATTTGAGACTGTTCTTACTCAAGGGAGAGAGATGTTATTTTGAGTATGTTTACCAATAAATGTGACATGAATAAACATGATTTACCAGGTGTCAGAGGAAGCGAATATGTTTGTCTTCCGCATCAGGAAATAATGTCACTGACCCCCCCATCAGGCCTCTCTTTTTGGTGGCTGTGAGCACTGGAGTTGGGCAATCCAAGAGCCGGAGTGGAGTCCAGCTGCTTGTAAATGTGTGTTCTTTGTAGAAGAGCATTCTCTCAAGATGACTGAGTTCACTTAGGGCTATTGCCCATGCTGTGACTCTCAGAGCAGCTCTTTCAGTCCGACAGCTGCGCCCAGGGTAGGGGAACGTTGGAAGAGAGGCTGACACTGCAGTCTCCAGGAGACGGGGACCAGGGCCCCTTCAGCAGCTGCAGCATTAACTGTCTTCAAAAGCAATGGTAGGGCTTTCTTGAGGACCTCAGAGGAGGAATTTGCTTTTTGTAGGGACTACAAAGAGCTCATAGGGTACAAAAATTTCCACAGCCGAGGAGAGAGTCCCACTATAAAAACAAAACTGTCACATATTTTATGATAAGTGCTTTGTTTAAATATGTGGGTCTGTGTTCACTCAATTTCTCCACAAAGATTTATTGAGCAACTACTGTGTGCCAGGTCCACCTTAGGGGCAGTACTACTTCTTATTTGTGTTCATGTCAACAGCACCTAATACAGAGCCTCACCCATAATATGGGCCATACGCTGTATACAATGCTATATCTCTTAGCCTAGCCAGAGCTCAGGGTGTAGCTGATGTGTGGGACTATGGAACGAATCTTCTTTCTCTCCCTAAAGCTAACTAACCTTTCATGGGACTTGAAGTTCCTGATTTTGGCCTCCTTAATCAACTGGTTCAAGTCAAAGGGGCAGTGACTATTTGGATCGCCAAGATACGATTTAACGAGGCTCTTTGTGACTAAGCTCCTAAAGTTGAAACTTAAGCAAACGATGCTGGCTAAAAACTCTCGTTGGATAAACACTGCCACTCCCTTGAAAATTCTGGGAGTTCCAGCTTGGTTGTGACCTTTCTTTGCTGTTTATCTGTTTAGCACTAGCATTTCTTAAGCTTCCAATATGGACAGAATGCTGCACTGGGTTCTGGGAAATACAGTGAGCTAAGCTCTCTGCTGCAAGTTGGTACATTTTAAGTGGGAATGCAACAAATGACATATTCAAACAGCTTAACCATTAAAAACAGAGAAAACGACTTGTATGGGCAACAGCTTTCAGCAACTCCAGATACAGTTTTACCCAAGTGTTTGGCCCTGACACTGCTTTCTGTTATAGAGAAGAAAAGTAAAATGTGGAAAGACGGTCAAAACAGCATGGAATGAATAGTTATGTTCATTTTAGCCACTAGGCCTTTGTACATGCTGGTTCCTCGTCTTCCCACTCCCCACCCCTCTCTCTATCTAACTAAAACTCATATTTTATTTTTATATATTTATTTTTTTGTGAGGAAGATCAGCCCTGTGCTACCATCTGCCAATCCTCCTCTTTTTGCTGAGGAAGAATGGCCCTGGGCTAACATCCGTGCCCATCTTCCTCCACTTTATATGGGACGCCACCACAGCATGGCTTGCCAAACGACGTGTTGGTGCACGCCTGGGATCTGAACCGGCGGACCCCGGGCTGCCACAGCGGAGCATGCACACTGCACCACTTGTGCAACCAGGCCGGCCCCCTAAAACTCATATTTTAAATATCAACTATGATTTAATCCTGGGAGCCCATAGTGACCCGCCTCTACACACACACACACACACACACACACACACACACACACACAAAACTGCATTAGTTGCCCCTCCTTTGTGGTCCCAGTAGCACACTATAATTCTCCCATTATGATAGCATCTGTTAAAAGGTATTGTGATTTCCTCTCAACTTCTCTGTACCCCTCTTCCCACTAGATTGTAAATTCTGTGATTGTGGGTACCATATCTGTCTTGTTCACCGTTATATTTCTAGTGGCTGGCACATAATAGCCATTCAATAAATACTTGCTGAATGCATGAATGAATGAAAGGCAGAACCAACATTAAAGTAAAATTGTCATCTGTTGTTCAATTACTTTGTGCAGTAACTTCGTAGGTATTGTATGAATCTCCATTTCTGTGGGCTCATAGATGGCATAGAGTTTTTGCAGTGACCTAGTGTTTACTAAATGCCTCAGTTACCTGTGAGATCTAGTGCTTGTTGCAGGAAGAAGTGTGTGATGTTATCGATAGGAAAGTCATAGGTTTGATTCCTGTACGGGCCAGTTGGCTTTGCATCTGGAACTCTTTGCCTTAAATCGAGCTGCATCTAGATTAGCTATTTTCATTCATTATGGTAGGCAAATGGTTCAGAGGGGCATGACAGCTTAGGAGAGGGGACATGAATAACTTAGAAGAAACTACAAAAAGAATTCTAGGGACACACGACCCATCAAATTCCTTTTCCACTGAAAATAACATCAAAATCTGTGGAAAGGACAGGGAATATATTCCAGAAATACAGCAGTAGAGGTGGGGACAATACAACCAGCCGTGTTTATTATTTTTTTTTATTTTATTTATTTTTCCCCCAAAGCCCCAGTAGATAGTTGTATGTCATAGATGCACATCCTTCTAGTTGCTGTACGTAGGACACAGCCTCAGCATGGCCGGAGAAGCGGTGCGTCGGTGCAGGCCCCGGATCCGAACCCGGGCCGCCAGCAGCGGAGCGCGTACAGTTAACCCCTAAGCCATGGGGCCGGCCCAACCAGCAGTGTTTAATTTGAAGTAAATGAATTTCACTTTAAAGAGCGAAGTATGGTAAAATTTATGATAAATTTTTGTTCTGAAGTATCCTTTCTGAAGGTCACCATAACAAGTTTTTAATTTAGCTTCTTAAGTCCAGTTTTTGCTCTGTTACTTATTAAGGATTTTTTTGAGTAGGTAATCCATGCAGAACTCTGAACTCTGCCTCCACCTTAAAGCATGTTCATCTAGAAAGGATTTCTTCTCTGTATTAAAGGCTGGCAGTTTAAAGACATGGTACCTCCTGCCTGAGGTATCACATGCTTCCCAGAATCTTAAAGACTAGGATAAGTCATTATAAGTGAAATGACCCCAGACAGCGAACCCAGAGGACTGGCGCACACTTGTTGTAACCTTCCGAGAGAGCTCTTCATCTTGTTTACATGTTCTGGAGAGGGTGCCTTCCGTACCATGATGAATGAGACATTCGGACTGCCAGAGCTTCCACTGCCTCACCACGCAGCAATTGTTTCATCAGAGGTCCAGTGCACCCGGATTACCTTTCATACACAGACCACATTATCTGTTGTAGGTGTGTAAAGAACAAGCCATCCCTCTCTGAATATGACTCTCTTGTGTTTCTTGTTTATTTTTTATTATGTAAAAATGACTCTACTTTCTAACCTAACACATTTGGATTGGTTGTTCACATTGACCATAAATTGCCAATTACTCAACTTTAATTTTCCCCAATTTTTTTTGTTGTGGTAAAATACACATAACGTAAAATTTACCATCTTAAACATTTTGTGCGTGTGTGTGAGAAATATTGTCGCTGAGCTAACATCTGTGCCAGTCTTCCTCTATTTTGTATGTGGGATGCTGCCACAGCATGGCTTGAAGTGTAGCGTGTAGGTCTGTGCCCGGGATCCAGGCCCGAGAACCCTGGGCTGGGCTGCTGAAGCAGCGTGCATGAACTTAACCACTCCACCACGGGGCTGGCCCCTTATCTTAACCATGTTAAAGTGTACAGGTCAGTGGTATTAAATACATTCTTAACGTTATACAACTATCACTACCACCCATCTCCAGAACTCTTTCGTTTTGTAATACTGAAACTCTACACCTGTTGAACAATAACTTTGCATTCTTCCTTTCTCCCTAGCACCTGGCAACCTCTGTTCTACCTTCTGTCTCTATGATTTTGACTACTTTAAGTATCTCATATAAGTGAAATTATACAGTATTTGTCTTTTTGTGATTGGCTTATTTCATTTAGCATAATGTCCTCAAGTTTCATCCACGTTGTAGTCTATGCCAGAAATTCCCTCCTTTTTAAGGCTGAATAATATTCCATTGTATGTATATATCATTCATCTGTTAATGGACACATCGGTTGCTTCCACGTTTTAGCTACTATGAATAATGCTGCTATGAATGTGGGTGTACAAATACCATTTTGAGATGCTGCGTTCAATACTTTTGGGTGTATACCCAGAAATGGAATTGCTGGATCATATGGTAATCCTATTTTTAATTTTTTTGCACAGCCACCATACTGTTTTCCACAGTGTGTATACCATTTACATTCCCACCAACAGTGCATGAGGGTTCCAATTACTCTACATCTGCACCATCACTTGTCATTTTCTGTTGTTTTTTTTTTTATGGTAGCCATTTTAATGGGTGTGAGTGGTATCTCACTGTAGTTTTGTAAACAATTACAGAGAATGTTGAAGTAAAAAACCTTTATATAATCACAGATTAAGTGTGTAGATAAGTTAGGCTTTTTATTATTTCAGTCAATAGCTTGATCCATCAGGTATTCAAAAGAAAATTGAGACAACTGTCCAAGAATGTGAGGTCTGTCTGCCACTAATAGTGACAGAAACTGTATAGTGTAGGTGTTAAATTCCAAACTCAGAGGGATCTAGGATCAAATCTTGCCTCTGCTACTTACTAGCTATGTGATCTCTAAGACTTAGTCTCCTTCACTGGATAAGAAGAATAATAATATTCCCTATGCCAAAGGGTTCCTATGAGAGAATGAGATCATAAATGAGTTCAATCATTTCAGAGTTAAGTGAGTTAATGGATAAAAAGCATGGCATACATTGAGTGCTCTATAAATATTATCTATATTAACCATGAAGATTCTTATTGCAAAATGTCCTGCATTCTGAAAATGAGAAGCAGCTTTTTGCCTGAAATTGACCCCTGAATGGTAACAGGAAAACCTGTTCCAACAGGGGCATAAAAAATGAGGCAAAAAAAAAAAAAAAAAACCCCAAAAAACTGAGAGGACAGGATAATGTTTTTAATCTTAGAGTTTAGGAGAGAATACATTTTTCATCATTTGACAAATCAGGGATCTTTTAGGGACACCACAAGAAGGCACATTTGAAAAGTTAAAACAGCTTCTCTTAAAATGAAGAAATTTCTCTCATAAAAAATTTTGCTCAGACCAAGTTGATGGGACATACGTTAAGAAATAAACTTTTCATTGCTTGGGTGATACAACCAGGAAACCAGTCAATATCCTGGAAGAGCCAACTTGCTAAATGTAGCTGCTGTTTCTTAAAAATGTTATTTTTATTCATCAAAATAATATTATTGTTATTAAATGTCATTGAGGTTTTACTTTCTGAAAGAAACTGTGCTTAAATATGGGAAACCAAATATGAATATGACATAGTCCTGCCCTCAGGGTTCTTAAATGGGAAGGCAGAATATACCCTTTTAAAAAAAACCACACTCAGCGTCAAGGATTAAATGCCTTATAACTGATGATCGATAGCACAAGAAAGACATCTAGAAAGAGAAGACCTGGACTCTAGTTTTGGTTCCACCACTTATTAAGTTTGTAACCTGGGAAAATTCACTTCAATTCTTGGAGTTTCCAATTTTTCAAAGGCCAAACAGAGATGATAATATCTGCCCTACCATTCCCGTTAGGTTGATGACGGTTCAAATGAGCTAAGATACATGAAAGCACGTGATAAATTATAACACTACTGCACTGATCTAGGGTATGATCATTTTCCTTCCTCTGCCTCCTCATAGAGTGAGACTCTAACAAACTTTCTCTTTTTTGTTTCCTGTCTCAGCTTATGAAATATCTGAAAGTTGTATCATTGTGTGTGCATGATTAAGTCTTATCAAGCTGAAGCAGCAGAACTAAACACAAACATCTGGACTCCTAAGTAATATTTCAACACTTAATGCTGAAGACAACAATAGGTTGCATCTATTTCAGAAAAAAGTTAGTGTCACCCTCAATTTACAGGGAAGGAAACTGAGCGTTCATTCATGTAACACTTATTAAATAAATGTTTACGAAGAGCCTTCCCTGTACCCGGAGCCCTGCTGGCAACTGAAAAGATGAGAGCAAGAAAAGGCAGGGAGCTCAGTTCTAACATGGATCTTCCTGGTAACTTCTTGGCATTCATCTTCAATCATTCATCTTCCTGTCCTTTAGTTTCCTTCTCTGTAAACTAAAGGTTGGTTAATTGCAAAGTACGCAGCAGTGTTATGCCTGAAAATACTGAAACACAGAGACAAAGTGAAAAAAGGAAGGGTAGGAAACCCCTTTCCATTCAGCTGTGGGAGGGATGGTGACTGTTACTCTTGGGAGTTAGGAGAGCGGGCAGTGGAAAGAACAATTTGTTGGTGGAGGCCAAGGTGAGCGTTGGGTGGAAACAGGAATTTGAGTGATTTGTCTAGTCGGGGAGGGAGTTGGGGCAAAATAAGACTGCCAGCTTCTAGACTGGGAGCTACTGGGATAATTATCGGGACTGAGCCAGGAGGTAGCTCTGTGTTAGCATTTAGAGAAGTTTAAAACTGAAACTGTTACGGGCCAAAGGAATTTTTGTGGGATGAGGAGAGATCTCCAACTTTGTCAATAAGCCTAAAAGTAGATGATGGTTCTCCATCAGATGACTTGGCACTTTTTTTCATCCTGGATTGTCTATAGTTTGCATGTGTGTGCTTTCTCAGCTTCTTGTGAAACATGTTAAACATAGGTGAAAGCAATATTTAACTAAAAGATAAAGAAAAAGAAAGTTAATAAAATAATATTCAAGATAGGAACTGAAATGGGCTAAGAGGGGGTCCTGAGAGGAAGAGAACTAATGTGCATTACATTCATGTGAGTGCCTGCTGGGCTCAGGGATCTTTCATATCCACAAAATAACCTCATTATAGCCATGCAACTAGTTGCTATATAGATCTGAAAACGGAGGCACAGAGAGAGCAGGCAACTTGTCTCAAGTCAGGGAACGACTATGGTGTTGAGCTCAGGTTTGAGCTGTGGAGAGTATGTAGTTTTTCTCTCAGAAGCTCTGTCATGGACTCAGCACCCTTGGCACACTCACTTTATCTTTAAAGAGTGGTTTTTACTTGGAAGGGGGAGAGCCTGCTTTCATACAGCTGACGCAGTGTTAGCGGTGTCCAAAGATATTACTATAGCCTGGGGCGCTTGGATTCAGGCATAGGCACACGAGGTTTCTATTGTCACCCTGTGCTTCCTGTTGGAGCTGGCATTTCACAAAATCTGCTTACCTTGCTTAGTTAGGAAAATCGTCGGAGTGGGAGGTAAGGATCCTCGATCCCATTGTGGGAGATCAAGATTTGGCCATCCTAAAATATATCTCTTTACCTTGATTGTTTTCTCTGAGGGACATTTGACCTCCCCCACTAACTGCCTAAAGAATTTGACATGGTGGCTCCTTCCTGGAACAGATCTTCTATCATGATGGCTGTAAAGATAATGTAGGATAAATGTTACAATAGGAAAGGCACCAACAAGCCCATCTTATCGGAAGTTCTGTCTCTCTGGCCACATTCTCTGGATGGCCCTGCAAGGAGTTGCCAGACAAACATTTACATTTATAAGGGAAATCTCCATTTGTAAAGGTATCTCCCTCTCTGTTTTGGGAAGAGGGGGGGATGGCCTCATTTCTAGAGGCTTATCAATGTGGAAGGTGAGGCCTTAAATCTGCATAATAACCTTACTCTTGTTTACTGTGCTTTAGTGGTAATCCCCTGTAACTGACTCCCCCCACCCCCAACATCCTCCGTTGTCATTGGCTGAACATGGTATTTAAGACGAGAATTTCTGCTATTGTGTTGAGAAACGCAGTGTCCCTGCTTTCTCCCATGTATACATGTTATTAAACTTGGTATTATTTTCTCCTGCTAACCTGTCTTGTTAATTATTTGGCCAGCCATAAGAACCTTAAGGAAAAGGGCAGAGGGAGATTCTCCCTCTTCCCCCACACCATCATCATTTGGAAAAATGCCCAGTGAGAGTAGGCTATCCACTTCCCAGAGGCAAATCTTTTTGAATATGCATAGTTTCATCGATTCACAGAATTTCAGAGCTGAAGAGACCTTAGAGACAGAATTTTTGCTCTATGGCTCAGCCTAGGTTAGGGGAAACCAAGGGCAGGAGTTCATTTATGGGCCTCCTGTCCTCCTGTCCTCAGCATTTTCCTGTCTGTGGCACTGGGTGCATGATTAAGCTACTTAACCAATTTCTGAATTTGTAATTTATGAACTCAGGAAAAGGGCATTTTTCATTTGAATCATCCTAGAAGTATGTGTAAGAGTTAGGGAGGGAAAGATTTCTTCTGAAAACCCTGTTCTAGGCTATTTAAGGTGGCTATCCTTGCCTGTTTTGGAGACTGGAACAACTTGCTGACCCCTGGACTGAGTTCTCCTAGCCCTAATGAACTCGGAAGTACCAGCCCTGAAGGTTCTGCTTGACGGTTCCCATCATGGATAAAAATGAAAATAGGAAGCCTTTGGTTGCTGACTGTGAAATAAACTTGCTTAAGCAGCCTGCCAAAAGCAGCAGATCATATGAAAAGCCATGTGATTAACCAGAAATAATTGGAACTTAAAAGATGCCAGCATTGATGAGTAAGATTTCTTTCATCAAAGGATCTAGTTAAAGCGAATTCACCCACTCACAAAGTTCTTAAGTGCCATTATCTTTTACCCTGGAACATTTCACTTGCCCTGATGTGGTTTCATTATCACAGAAATCTCAGCCTTTCTTGACTACAACTAGCTGTTCATTTATTTCTCTATTCGACTCATCTTTAAAACCTACTGTGTGCTACGTGTGCCACAAGACACAAATAATACTTTCTTCATGCAACTTTTTCTGATTCCTCCAGTGTGATGTTTATTTGTCCCTTTCCTGAAATCTAGTAGCTCTTTGTTTGCAAGTCTCCAGATAGATTCACGACATTTTGCACTGTATTTAGCAACTTGAGAACATGTCTTATCTTCCTATTCAGAACTAAGACAATTGAAGACAGACATATGCTTTACAAATTTTTTATGTTCCATGGTGCTTAAAGTAGTCTTGGCATAGAGTATTTTCTCAGCATTGTGGAATGAATGCCCGAATGTTTGTTGAATTGGATAAAAAGTTGATTTAGCTTAGCCTAAGTTATGCTACCTTAACAAACAACCTCTATATTTCAGTAACTTACAACACAATAGTTTATTTCTTATCTACGTTAATGCCCACTGTGAATTAGATGCAACTCTACCTCTCATCTTTTTCATTCTGGGGTCTGGGCAGGAGGAGCAGCCACTAATTGGGACAAGCCTATCTTGTGAAAGGGGAACAAGAGAGATGGCAGAAACACACAATGGACCAAAAGTACATATATCACTTCTGCTCAAATTTAATTGGTCAAAGCTAGTCATATAGCTAAACCTCCCACAAAGGGCAGAAAAGTATAATTCTCTCACAAGCAAGGCAGTGAATATTTGGGGATAATAATAGAATCTACCAGAGAAGTCATCCCTATTTTTAAGGAGTTTAAAATATAATTGAGGAAGTATACACAAATAGCTACAACTTTAAAAATGAGGTACAAGCAATGTGTTATAGAAGTAAGAGGAAGGAGAGATTTCTTTTGATGGGGGTTAGGTATAGAAGGCTTAACAGAGGAATGTATCCTTTAGATTGGGCATAAAAAAGAAAGATTTTGTGAGAAGGAAATGGGGAAAAGTTGGTTAGGGGTACAGAAGAGTATTAAGAATGACATGAAGGCACTTAAGCAAAAGGCGTACTCAGGAAAAAAGTCATAGTCCACTTCTGGTGGAGGGTAAGGTGCCACACAGAGAAATCATAGTGTCTTAAATTCCAGACTAAGGAATTTAGAGTCTATTCAGCAGGCAATGGCAAGCCATTGGAAGTTTTGGAAGCTAATTGAAGAATGGATTAGAGCGAAGCTGAAGACATTTGTGAGGCTACTTGAAGAGTCCAGGCAGGAGATACTAAAGGAAGAACCAGGGCAGTCACAGTATGAGGAACAGGACAGAAGTATATAGGCAATCTGCAAAGGATATCAACAAAGCTTGAAAACAGATCAGTTTGGGGAGCAAAGGAGAGAGAGATAGAAAAGCTGAAGGTGATTGGGCAGTGGTGGTATCATTAATGGAATCAGAAAAAATAAGAAAGAGAAGTGACTTGTAGAACAGTAAAATAATGCTTTATTTTAGCTGTGCTGAGTTTGAGGAATTTCAGATAGAAATGTTTAGTAGGCGTATGGATCTTTGGGAATAGAGTTTAGGATTTTGATTGTGATTGAAGGTGTAGACCTGTCAGACCTCCTAAAGAGGTGACAGTTGAAACCACGGATGCAGATGTGAATATCAAAGGAGAATAGCGGCTGAAAGGCAGTGCCTTGGGGATTCCCCACATGCAGGGTGTGGGAAGGTGAAGATAAGCCTGGAGAGAGACTGGGGAGCATTGACAGGGAGGAGAGAAGAGGAGAGGAGAACAGAACTGTGTAAGATCAACTAAGCTGAGGCAGATGAGAGCCTTAGAAAGAGGGAGAGGTCAACAGGGCCAAATACTTTAGAGAGCACCAGGAGGATGAGAATGTAGAAAGCTGCGTGGAGCTTAGAAGAGGAGATCACTGGTGATGGGTAAAGAAACAACTTCAATAAAAAACAGAGTCCTTCTTTGGAGATATTTGATAATGAAAAGTATAGAGATTGAGGGATTGATGGGGCGTTGGAAGGTGTGGAATCAAGAGTACCTGTGAGTGGGCTAACCTCTGAAAAGAAGATGGACATATTCTGTGCAAGGAGGGCAGGAAAATATACACTAAGAGAGAAATCGTCAGTGGCAAGGAGTGACTTTAAGGTAGCCCTTACCAAGGCAGTGAATAAGAAATATGTTCATTCTCTGAAATTAAAAAATAATTATGTGTTATTGAAAAATCAAGTTAGTTTTTTTTTAAACTGTGTACATAAAACTAATCAAGGGAAGCTGAAGATAACCTTCCAAGTGACTATATTGTATTTATTTTTATATATTCAATGTCCAGCACAGGGCCTGCTATATATTCACGTGCAATAAATAGTTATTGGGGAATATATTATTGGGCTTCAGGACTGATAATTTTAGGAAAACGTCTTTGTGACCTGAAGCTCATTAATTGGCCTAAGTGTCCTTTCTGTGGGAGGACAGCACTTGAAGCCTTTTATGAGGGCATATTAGAGATCTTTTCTTCCTATCAGTTTGAGATTGCTGGCATCTCTTCAAAGTGGCTAGGACATTTGCAACCCACAAAGCTCTAGGGGGAAATAAGACCCAACCAGAGCACAATTATGTTATGCTAGGTCATTATGTGTGCTATGAGGAGAGTGTCCTCAAGCAGAAAGAACTAGTGAACTTAGCAAAAAAGGATGTTTAATAACATTTATTCCTCCATTCTTGCTCACTCAAAATTCCACCTATTTACTGAGCACCTGCTATGTGCCAGGTACTATTCTAAGTGCTGGAGACAGAGCGTCTCCACTCATGGAGATTACATTGCTATGAACAAATAACAACCTTATATGATGTCAGGTAATGATTAGTGCTAGAAGGAAAAATAAAGCAGGTTAAAGAGACAAAAGTTAAATGGGGGGGGATGAGTGAGACTACTATTTCATATAGAATGGCCTTGGAAGGTCTCTGAAGATAAAACACTAAACAGAGATCTGAAAGATCTGGAGGAAGCATGTTCCAGGTAGAGAGAACAGCCAATGCTAAGGCTATTCATTTTTGAGACAGGACTGAACTTGGCACATTTTTGGAAGACCAAAAAGGTCAGAGTTGTAGGAGTAAAAGGAGCAGGTGGAGAGTGGCAGATATGATGTTGGACAGAGAGGCCAGATCAGGAGGGACCTTGAAGGCTTTTATTCTCAGTGTGATGGGAAATCATTGGATGGGTTTTGAGCAAGAAAGTAACATGTTAGGGATTACGTTTTTAGAGGATTGCTCTGACTATGTGGAAATAGATCATAAGAGGGCAAGACCTGAAGCAAGGAGACCAGTTAGAAAGCCGCTGCAGCAATCCAGGCACGAAAAGGTGGAGATCTGAACAAGGATGTTAATGGTGGTGATGAGGAAAGGTGGAAAGATTCTTGACGTATTTTTAATTTTTTAAATAGCAACTTTATTGAGATATAATTCACATAACAAAATTTTGTTTAATTGTACCCATTGAAAGTATACAATTCAGTAATTTTAGAGATAGATATGACAGGACGCGATAATGGAGTTGATTCAAAGTGTGAAGGAAAGAGAAGCATCAAGGATGTCACTTGGATTAGGAATTAAGCAACTGGATGGACACCGATGACATTTGCTGAGATGCAGAAAACAGGGGAGAAGAAAAGTGCCTATGTCACTGGGCTAGGAGGTGACCTATAAGCACGTAGAAAAATGCCTAGTATGTTGTAAATGTAAAATATATTTTTGGTTAAAATATTTCTTCTCTATTTTTGAACACAAAGAGCAAATCAAGGTTTGGTTACTGAAATCAGGATATAGAGTCAGAGAGTTTAAGCAGGAGACTGATTTACTGTTCAGAAGCCAACCTGTCGATCTAGGAAGTTTTATATTTCTACTTTCTGGGGCTAGAATGGTGTCTTAGTTACGGCAGAGGGTTAATTTCTCCTGGAAGCCAGGTAGCAAATTATCTTGCAGGATATTTTCTTTAGGAAGCCAGAGAGCAAATGATCATGTCGGATATTTTTAGAGGGCCATAGCATGGCTTCCGTTATTATCCTCTAATGGAAAAAGAATAAAAGTGTATATCTGATGGTGTATCCTTGTTGCCCAATAAATCATTAATATGTAAAATTTGGTGATCTCCACTGGGATTCCCCACCATTAATTCTACAAGCCTGACTTCGTGATGTGCCAATAGCTTTCGTGAATTGTGTGTATTTATACAGTAAATTTGTAAACAAACTGTAAGGTTTATATATACATATACATCTATAAGACTTAGGCTTACTAGTAATAATTCACATTAAATACTAAAATTATGGATAAACCAATTGGAGAAAGGCCAACTAAGTTGAATGTGGAGAGGGAAATCCAGAGATAAAATTATTTAATGGCAAGTACTTGGTTTGGAATCTTGCTTTATCCTGAGCCTCGGGACTCATTTGTCTCAGTTATACTGCTGTGTAATCAACCACATTGATGCTTAGTGACTTAAGACAACTACTTACTACTACCTCTTCTAGTTTTGTGAGTCGAATGAGCTTGTCTGGGCAGACTTCACTTGGGGTATCTCGTGCAGTTGCTGTCCTAGAGCTGCCGAGGCTGAAGCCACATGAAGGCTCAACTGAGCTGAGTGTCCAAGATGGCTTCTTAATCACACGTCTGGCATTTCTGTGCTCCTTCAAGTGGTCTTTCTTTCTATCAAAGTAACTTAGACATCTGACATGGCAGCTCAAGGCTCCAAGAGGCAGGAGGTGGAAATTTCCAGCCATCACAAAAGCCTGGTCTGAAACTGACACAATGTCATTTCCATCATATTGGTTGAAGCAATCAGAAGTCAGCCCAGATTCCACGTGGTGGAGGAAGAGATTCCATCTTTAGATGGAGGTACGGCATGCATATAGAAGGATGGAAAGAATTGATGACAGCCATTTGGGAGATGAACTACATTTAATCAGCTTGTAACCATTTTCTTAGGAATTGCCAGGCCCTTTACAAAAGATTCTTTTTAAAAAAATTAATCCTCTGATTAATTAGATCAGGAAATAAATCTAAACTAAATATCTGGTAACTAGCACTATACTAAGTCCATTCAATAGTTAGGAAATCAGAGATTTCCAGTTGTTTTGTATCTTTCAAAACTTATCCAACAACACAGAATAATTTTGACACAGAGATATTGTCAAATCTTTAGATGCTATTCCTCAAAAAGTTGATAAGCATATTTGGAGTCTCCTGCAACTCTTTGTTGGTTTTCAGGATCAAGCTTTGATTTTATTTTAAAGCCTAGATCTATAGGCCAGTGGAAAGAGTAATTTCTGGAATCATCCTGGTCATATGTGATCAATGTGATCCATTCAATTTAACTATATGAAGATTTAGTAGATATGAACAATCATATGTGCCTTGGTCAATCACGTCCTATGTATCAGATCTAGAGTAGGGTTACACAAGAGTGGGAAATCAAACAAGGGGGTACCAATTTGAGGTGGAACAAGTCCAGAATGGACCAGAAGTTGAAATGATATGTGAGAGGAATCAGCAAGAGTTGGCAGGTATAAAATCAGGAGCCAACCAGGAGTACTGCCAGGATTTTCTGGAAAAGTGAGAAGAGCAGGCAGCTTAAGCAGGACGAGAGCCAACATAAGAACTGAGCAGCACCCCAGGAGAAACTCCATCCCCACGGTAGCAACTAAGTAGCAATATAGAAGCAGATAAGTAAATTATTAACAAGCTGCTTTAAATAGTTAATAAGATAGAGGTAGGGTAAGGCTAAGAGTGCAGGAAGCAGCAATTGAAAAAATATACTCAGGAGTTGGACCGATAATTATTTAAGATGGGAAAATCTTTTAAACTCAGCTGCTCAACCCCTTCCAGGCATCCCTAAAGAAATTTCCCTCAGACTGGACAAGAGTCTGTAAAATCCATAACACCCATAGGTTAAGGAATTCCCCATTCTTGTTGTTATGAGGAGTTATTTCACTCCCCTCCTGTAATTACAAATTTTCAGTTAAGCCATGCAAAATATTTCCAGAGTGTTTGGCATGTGGCATTCAATGAATGTTAGTTCCTTTCCTTCCTTTCTTTTAGTGGCAAGGTACGCAAAAGACCACTTAGAAAGAAGCAACTCCTGGCCCCATCTCATGAAGGTAGAGCTGATCTGGTTTTATAACAAATTGACTATTCTCAATTTGTTAGTGTCTCTCATGTAGCCACATACTACCCATCAATTTGAATAAAATTATAGTCATCACAGTTTTCTGAATTGTGCATGTAGATTCCAACGTAGGAACAAATTTGACAATCTTGAAGAAAAGTTGCTTACACAGTGTATAAAATAGTCTGCTCTAATTCAAGTTCTTTTGAAATTGAATTAAATTGGACCAACAGAAGTTAAGATCATCAAATGGAAAAGATTTGAGGGCCATACTGAGCTCTGTGATAAGGACTTGGCCAAATATTTTTAGAAACTGATTCCTTCATTTATTAAGAAATCTAAATAAAGATTTCTATATGAAGGTGAAATGACCTTAGAATGAACACTTTCATAAGAATCCAAGCTGTTACATCCTGTATTAGCCAAAACTCTCAGGAGCACACCCTGAGATAGAGGGCCAATGACGAAAACCGTAATTCAAGTGAAGAATGACAAAAGCGGACTTAATTTCCAGAACTGCTCAGTTAATCAAAAAGCCTGGAACTATTCCCAGAATGGTTTTTTTTTTTCCTTTTGAGTCTAGACAAAACCCCAAGATAACCTTTGTACAATTAATCTAATGCCAATGGGATGTGCGAAGGTAGTTAGAGATCTGTATTATCAAAGGGGTTTTACAGAAAATAAAGTGATTTGCAGAAGGAGACTAGGAGAGAAAACGTGAACACAAATCATTTGTATGCGGTGGTTGGGAGGAGAGTCGGGGAGGGCAGGGAAGCATTCAAGGGAAAGAAGAAACAGTTCTACAATGTAGAGGAAGTTCATCAGACTTCAGCTTCCCCAGAGGAAAAGCATCATTTAATTATTGACTTGTACTTGGCACCAGATTTATTCTCCACACAAAGGCTTTAACTCAAATCTAGGAAAAACTCTAAGAGAGAGAAGGAGACATTTTATTTGAAGGTGGGTGCTGTGGATGAAATAGTAAATGAAAATATTTTTATTCTCACTGATGACTAGTAAGTGGAAGTTTCAAATCACACAGTGGCCAAAGGAAAAGATAAAACTAGATGAGAGCATGGTTTACCTCCCTGTGAAAAAGTATCCCTCAGTGATTACTTGGGGTTCATAGACAGCTTTGTGTTATATCAAAGTTCTTATAGTTGAGTCTAATTAGAGCACTCTTATCTTTCCAAGAATTTTTAATGACGAGAGTGTTTGAAACTCTGGAATTTCCTGAGAGGCTCAAATAAATCACATAAATAATTCTCATTGGCCATACATAATATGTTAGTGACGTAGTTCAAGTGCCTTCTGACTTTACCCACTCACTCTTTGAGATTTTACCTAGAAGTACATCTGTTCAATTTGGCCAACTACAGCTAGAAAATACTCTCTAAGAAGGTCAAGTAACACAATAGATACCAGTAGAAGGTAATTTTTCTCTCCCCTACCATCACTTTTTCTGCGATTAGCTGAAGCTAGAGATTCCAAACATAGCCTCCTCGATACTCCAGCAATTCCACTTCTAGGTATATACCCAAGAGAAATATGACCACCTTAAAGATATACAAGATATGAACAAGAATGTTCATAGTAGTTTTTTTTGTAATAACCAAAAACTTAAACAAACCCAAATGTCCGTCAACAGTAGAATATTACAAAACAATGAAAAAGAGCAAGCTATTGTTATATGCAACAACATGGATGAATCCCACAGACATGTTGAATGAAAGAAGCTAGGCACAAAACAATAAAATTATGATTCCATTTGTTAAAAGTTCAAGGACAAGTAAAACTAACTTACAGTCATTGAAGAATAATGGTATCTTTGGAGGATATTGAATGCAATGGGCACCAAGCAGCCTTCTGGGAGGCTGGAAATGCTTCATGCCTTGTCTGTGTGATAGTTCTATGGGTAAACACACGTAAAAAGTAATTAAGCCGTATACTTAAGATTTAAGCGCTTTATTGTATGCATGTTATACCTCAATTTTAAACAAATAAAGAAGCAAAAGGAACTCTTTCAGACCCTTAAGCTTATATTCAAGAGTTTTTATCTATTTAAGGAACCAACATATACTGGAGCAACAGAGGGCATTGAGGAAGCCATTGAGAGGCAAGGTCCCACTAGGGTGCTATAGACATTAGTCATGAATGCCGAAGAAAGCCAAGAGTCAAGTCAGTTGGGAGCAGTTTCATTCTCAAATAAATATGGTTTCACTGGGGGACACTTTTTGCTGGATAAAACTTTATTGAAAGCTGTGCCCTAAGAGTCTACAGTGCAACCAAATGGCTGGGAGAGCACTCTGGTTCATAATCCTTGTCTCCAATTCAATTTCAAAACCCAGCTTCTTGGCTGCTGTTTTGAAACCATGAGAAAAGGTCAGTTGGATCTCAGCAGTGGTCATGGAGAAATCGCAGCTTAACAACAAAACACTGAAAAAATGCTTGAGCATCTTGCAGAAACTTAGGAAGCCAATGCTTTTAGAGGAGAAGCCCCATGCCCTGAGGCCTGATGAGTGGATTGAAACACAGAGGAGTGTGGGGTTGGGGTCTGATTAACAACAATTTTGGTTGCATTCTTGATTCCTCCTTCCTGAAAAAGGAGTCTTGTACCAGCTATTTGTGGAGAGTGGGTAAACTTTTCAGTCAGAATTATTTGTAAGCTTCTAGAGAGTTTATGAATATTAATATGACATTGGGACAAAAAGTTGTGAATGTTATAATGTAGAATTTGGCAAGCAGTTATTTTAGTGTTTAGAATTAATTGATTCAATATCTACTTGTGTTGAACACCTACTAAGTCTCAGGCTCTGTGATATGAGGGTGTACAGGCAGCCTCTGACCTCCTGGAGCTTACAGAACTGCTCTAAGCCTGTTTCTTCATCTAAGATAGCAACCATCTCACATGGTGGTAGTGAGGATTAAACGAGGTCACGCACTTCAACATTTTTTTTACATTGTGTGGCAAATAGCAGGCCCTCATTTGACACGCAGTCACAGGTGTAAGCACAGACTTATGTAGGACAGGATGCTGTGAGAGGACATCAAAGGGGTACATCAGTCAACTTGAGGGCAGAACATCAGAGAAGGCCTCCTTGAGGAGGTGGATGCTAATATAAGACCTAAAAGAATCAGTAGGACGGGCCGGCCCGGTGGCGCAAGTGGTTAGGTGCGCACACTCCGCTGCGGCGGCCCAGGGTTCGCCGGTTCGGATCCCTGGCGCGCACCGACGCACCGCTTGTCAGGCCATGCTGTGGCAGCATCCCATATAAAGTGGAGGAAGATGGGTGTGGATGTTAGCCCAGAGCCAGTCTTCCTCAGCAAAAAGAGGAGGATTGGCAGATGTTAGCTCAGGGTCGATCTTCCTCACACATAAAAAAAACAATGAGTAGGAGATAAAGCCAGGAGAGAGAGGAGAAGATTCCCTCCAGAGGGTTAGTGGTATAAGGGCACAGAGGTGAGAGACAACTGGCAATAGTTCAATATAGCTGGAGAGTAGAGTTCCAGCTGCAGAGTGTTAAGAGATGAGGCTGGCTAGATGAAGTGTGCTGGTAAACCAGCTCTAGGAGTGTTGGCTGATTTCCATAGCATGAATATTCCCATCGTGGCTGATTTTGGCTGCCAACGGTTTAACAACCAGCACCCAAAATTTCTGAATTTTTAAAAATCAGCTCTGCAGCAGGTACAAGTGACCTCCAGCATACCCTGGTTGCTGGGTCAGAAGTTCGGATGGACTCCAGGGCCACAGGTAGCTACTGACATGCTTTCATCCAGGGAAACAGAGCATCAGGTCAGAGTTTTACAAAGATCACTCTGGCTTCAGTGAGGAGGGGAGAGGGCCATTCTGCAGGCAGGGAGGTGCAGTAATCCAGGCTGGAAATTATGGTAAGTTTAGTGGAAGTGGCAGTTGGGAAGCAGAAAAAAGTGGATTTAGAAGATACTAGAGCAACAGATGATTGATCAGATGTGGAGGCTTAGGAAGGGGGAGCTTCTAAGAAATAAATCTGGGGTTGGGCTTGGGTGATGGGGTGGACTCTGGTATTACTCTCTGAGAGAGAAAACTTGGAAAGCAGGAAATGTTTGGGAGGAAGCAGACTCATTTATATGTTTGAACTTACTGAGTTTAGCTCCTCATCCAAGTGATGATCTCCAGGAGGCAGCTGGCTCTACATGTCTCAGCCCAGCAAGAGGCTTGGGAGGGAGGCTAAGATTTGAAAATCATCTGCCAAGAGATGGTAGTCCAAGCTATGTTAGCGCCTGAGATCACCAAGGGAGAACCTAGAACAGACCTGAAGGACACCGCTGTTTAAGGGATGGGGCCAAAGAAAAGGAGCATAAAGAGGAAGGGAGAGGGACTGGATTGTTGGGAGGAGAAACAGAAGAGGAATGTGCTGTGGAGCCAGAAGTGAGCCTTTCAAGGCAGGAGTAATTGGTGATGTTAAACACTAAGACAAACCAATAATGACAGAAAAGCAGCGATTGGATTCAACTAGGACGTTGTGAGCAGTGTCCTTGGTAAGGGTAGATTTAGTGAAGTCCAATTGCAGCCAGTTGGGTTATGAATGCAAGTGGGAAAGTAGAGGCAATAAGTGTAGGAGACTTTCAAAAAGGATGGCCGGTCAGGGAAGAAGAGAAGATGGGGTGGTGACTGGAGAGGGAAGTGGGAACTTGGAAGAGTATATTGTTTGTGCATTTGGCTTGTGTGTGAAAGGAGAGATATGTTTTAAAATGCTGAATAATTTAGCAAACACTTACATAATACTTGCTTTGGCTCAGGCACTGTTCTAAATGCTTTACACATATTCTCCCATTTAATCCTTGTAAAGGGGAGATAGTCTTATGAACATCGTTCTACTGAGGGAAAAACTTGGTTAAGGCCACACAGCTGGTAAAGGGTGGAGTCAGGATTTGTCCCTAGGTTACCTATCCTGAGTCTGTGCAGTTATCCTTTACCCCTGGGTCCCTTGCTGTGTTCTGTGGACTCTGTGGATGGGAAGGAGTCATCTATGGAGAAGAAGAGTTTGAAGGTACAGGAGGGGGAGGAAAACTAGTAGAAGAAGATACCTCCAAAGGCTGGAGGGGAATGGGGTCAGGAGCACCAGTGGAGGGTCAACCCTAGACAAGAAGGAATATTGAAATAGGAGGAAAAGAGGATAGAAATTAAGGGTATAGCTGCAGGTAAATTTATAGATTTGGCGACAGGAAATAGAGGCTTTTTCAAGGGTGTGAAGGAGAAATGGTCTGGAAGCAGCAGTAGGGAGTAAGGAAGATCCTGAGCTAATCTTCAGACCCAAAAGTTTTATACAGGATGTGAGAAAAGAGCAGCTGTCACTTGAAATGGCTGCTCAGTGTCTCAGGGGAGAGCCAAGTTTCACTTAACGGCAAAGAGTGAAGGCTAGATGACGATGTAAGGGAACTTAATCATGGGATAAGATTAGGGGGGCTCAGAGGAAAGATCTGGAAGAGAGAGAGAAATGCGGGATTGGGATGAGAGGAAGGGAGAGGGTAGGACACCAGGAACCAGTGGGGCTTACATCTTGAGTGGAGATCAAGGATGACAAGTGTATGTGTCAAGGATGACAAGACTACTGTGTATGGTGAGTTTCCCTGGCTGAGAGTACACTAAGAAGTCAGTCTCCTGGTTGGGTGAGGAGAGGTGAGGAGCGGAGAGGAGAAGAGAAGAGAGGAGGAAAAACGGGGAGATGGGGATGGTTCAGTAGTTAGGGCGTCTTGGAGGGGTGGCACTTCCAAATGAGTCAGCATTCTGGAAGGTGAAAAGAGCAGCCTCTGACACAAGTCACTGTGGTCTGGATCTACCTAGCAAGGTTCTTGGGACAGGCTTGTAGGAAGGCTCCTAATTTTATGTGTGTGTGTGCTGAGAAAAGTCCTATCTCGTGTTTTTGATATTAAGACTGGCAAGTCTTGTAACATTTTGTACCAATAGTATATTTCCCTGAATGGGTGTTTTGGGTGGGCTGGCCATATCGCCTGTCAAAAGCGGTGAGTATTCAAGCAGCCTGGGCAGCTAGCTGTTGACCACATCATTATGCTGTGCCCCCAAATATCTGTAGCACAACAGACAAAAGGAAAATTGCCTTGTTTTTAGAGAAATATTACAAACCAATAAGAAAAATGACAAAACAAATCCCCAAAAGAGAATGGGCAAAAGACTCGAGTGAGCAATTCAGAGAAAGAAATATGAATGAGCAATAAACATTTGAAAAGATGCCAACCGTCACTTATCATTAATGAAATACTTTTCACTTATTATATCTGCAAAGATATATAAAAAATTAATTCTATAGAGCGTACAGTGTTATCTACTTCTAGTGGAATACCATATAACCATTAAAAGAATGAGGTAGAACTACATGTTCTGCAATGGAAAAATCTCAATATATTGTTAAAAAGAAAAAAAATCAAGGTTCAGAATAATATGTTTTATAAGATACTATTTTAAAAAAATTGGCTCTGTATATGCACATATGTGCTTGTAAATGGTCAGAAAATGTTTGGAAGACTATAGAAGAAAACATTATCATGTCTAACTCTGGAGAGTAGAATTCGGGGCCTAAGGGGATACAGACCATGGGGAGGGACAGAGACTCTTTTTAAAAATATTTTTTGTTGTAGAAAATTTCAAACATACACAAGGTAGAAAGAACGAAACAATGACTCCGTCTCCATTTACCCATCACCTAGGTTCAACAACTATCAACATTACTTTATTAGGCTACCCTTTTGTTCTACTTGAAAAAAAATTACCACTTGTACGTATTATTTTTATATTAAAAATAAATCTAACATAATGAAAGTGATTTGCCCACTGCCTCACAACCAGGGGCTTGTTAGCCCAAACTTTAGCCCCCAGAAGCAGGAGAAGCATTCAGAAACTAGGAGTCTGTGGAGTATTAAATACTCTGCTCTTGAATTCTGTTAGTTTGCATAGCTAGGGGGACAGCTAACCTTATCCAGATACTATAAAATGATCCTGAATTTAAAAAGCAACATCAAAGGAAGACTGTCTGCTCTGTAAGGGGGAATTTAATATGTTCACCAACCCCCACTCACAAACCCCAGTTCATGTTTTATTAACGGACAACTTGATTCATCCTACAGCTTATTTTTATCTCTGTATTAAGATTTACTTTATTTCCCAGCAGATCCCAAAGCTAAGAAAACAGTGCCTTTCTCTTCAAATTGGTATGTCATGAGTAGCCAGATAGCGGCTGCCAGATCTTACCCTTGGTCACAGCAGCCTGGTGGATGTCTCATGCCAGAGGTTCAGGGGAGCTTGGAAAACACATAGATTTCCAGGCCCCATTTGGGATAGAGTGCCGAATCCTGAGGACTGAAAATGAGGATACCTGCTCCCAGCATGCATCCATTCATTTACTCAAGAATCATTCATTCTACATGCCCTACTCTTGGCCAGGCTCTGTGCTAGAATTAGGACTATGAAGTTGAGCAGCACATGGCCCCTGACCTTCAGGAGCTTATCGAATCTGGAATGAAACTTGGAAGATTTGCTCTGCTTCCTTTGCCAGGATTGCTCTTTCCTATCTTATCTACCTATTCTTACTCATTAGCCAAGAGTTACCATCTCTGATAAACAACACTTAAAATTTAGTTTCCTCTGCTAGGAACGCCCTTCCTATCTTGTCCGTCTATACTTACTCATCCTGCAAATCCAGGTCACCAGTTCCTATCACTGTAGCTCTGCCTGACTCCTCAAATCCAAGCTAGTTACTTTGCTTATCAGATTGCATTATAGATTCTTACATGTTTGCATCCCTTTAGCGCAGAGCCTTTGATTCTCCAGTTCCTACACAGTGTGTGGCATATATTCGTTGAATTAATGCTTAAAGAAGTGTAACAGCATAAATTTCTTTGGGTTTTACGCCACTTAGGGTCTCATAAATGCCTTCAAAGATAATCTCCTTGGCCTATCATCCCCTCCACAACTGCTGCTCTTTTCTCTGTATTCTACCAAAGCACAAATCTTATCTGAGAGGGCCTAAGGCTCCAAATAACAAGAGCAGATATATGTCTGGGGTCCCAGCCCTAAGCAGCTAAAATATATTGTTTGTCCCTTTGAAATAGACATTGGTGTTGATTTCAAAACCATTGCTTGATCCTTTCCACTTTAAATACTTTAAGTATAGGAAGAAATCGGAATTTACAAACGTTATCCCAGTATCAGTGTGCTGGTATGAAGTCTTGGAACATCATGAAGGTCACTGCAAGGCTTTTGTATGATCTCAGAACTCTAAAGAAAGACTAGCCAACATGTGCCAGGCGAAGAATCAGAATGAATAAGCTCTAGACCAAGAGTCAGGGAACCTAGCTTCTGCTTCCTCTCGAGGCTTTAGTTTCTTCATGTGCAGAAAAAAAAAACACCAGAATTTGGTGTCTGAGTGTTTTCAAGGGTCCCTCTTGGCTTCAAGCTCTATGAGTCCATAAACCAGGAAGCAAATATTTTCAGTAAATTGAAACAAAAAGCTAATTCTCTTATCTGATCTTATCTTCTCTCCTGTAAATAGCTGTTGGGACTCTGGGGAATAACAATATATATTACAAAGTATTCTTTTTTTCCATTACTAATCCTTTCTGTGAATTGAGACATTTATAGGTAACAAGCAAGAAAAAGTCCCTGTGGGAAATCGACTTCAAGAGAAAATTCCAATGTCCATTGTTTTTCTTGATTTCTTTTTGGCAAAGATATCTTAATTCTAGCTGCCAATGCATATTTTGAATTTAATCCAATGGTAGAGGAGATTTTGTCCTTATTTATAACCCCCCTGCTGACGGCTCTTACTATGGGTGGGAACCCAGGCTGTCTGGAGCCAGTCTTGGCACCTGAGCTTCTGGGATGTGACAGTCCCAAAGGCTCCCATGACCCTGCCTGCAGCAGGACCATTGTCGGTATCACTGTCTTCCTAGAAACAGGACTGCCACAGGACTTCTTTATAACAGAGCTTGTTTAATTTTAGTTCAAATTTCTGTTTAACATCAATGATTCTGCTAAGAGAAATCAGGTCCTACTGGTTGATAAGTATCTTCTTAATACAGATTTACATCAAATACCAGAGTGAGAGAAGTAAGAAGTGGCCTCCACCCAAAGAAAATTAGAATAATAAGTACTAATAATTATCAAGTGCTGACTATATGCAGTCCTTATCTCATCTATTCCTCACACAACACTATGAGATAAGACTATTATCTGCCCCATTTTATAAATGAAGAAATTGAGGTTCAGAGGGGTTAGTATCTAGTCTAAGATTACTCAGTCTACCAAACTGGTATTCAGATCCAGCATATCTGACTCCGTAGTCTGTGCATATAACCACAATGCTCTACTGCCTCTCAAGAACTGTATATGTATGCTATCAGAGCTGGGAGACAGTCCTGAGCAGAACTGCTGATTTAAGGTTTTTAAATGGATTCCAAAATGTTAATAGAAGCTAATTGTCAGCATGTCTCCTGAGTTAGCCACGAGAAAAGTTTTGGATAATACAGAAAAGAAGTCTTTGCTAAATAAAGATAAGCTTAAGAAACATCCACTGGGTGTCCAGGATGCAATTAATCCGGGAGCAATTAATAAGTTGTATTAGTTAAGGTAAATGACTTCAGCTATTATAACAAATGCTCCCACATCCCAATGGCTCAGCACAACCAACATTTATTTCTCCCAGTGCAAGGTGGTTGGAGGTGGGCTCTGCTCCACGCAGTCATTCAAGGCAGGGTCAGGACTAGGGTGAGCTAAAGGTAAGAAGGGCACTCATCTCAGGTGCAAAATTTAAGGGAGTGCCAAAAAACTTAGTAATCAAGATAAATAATATTTTAATGCAATATTTTGGAAAAAAATGAAAACTAATGCGAAAATATTCATGATGAACATAGTCTCACAATTTTAAATTAAGATAGGATGGAACAGAGCTGGGATAAGGGTGAGGTGATTGAGTTGTACTGGCTAATTAAAGACAAATTTTAAAAATTCAGGTAGAAGTAGAAAGATTTTTACTCAGAAAATGTAGATTCATAGGTGTGAATAAAACAAAAGCATGCTCCCTCTCACCACACCTGGACTCTGACAAAGGGAAAAAAGGGTCCTGGACCAGTGAGGGAGCAAATATTGCATTTTCTCATTATTCCAGGCAAGAGATGGAGCACAAGGGTGCAGAGACTGGAGTGAGCTTTGACAACATGGTATCCCAAGGAATTAGTTTGCTTACCCAGACAGGGAAGAACAGCTCTTTTCCTGGCAGGCTTCAGTGGGTAGCTGCCTTGGAAAAATAGCCCCAGACAGCTTTCTGTTTAAGGGACTAACTGAGGTAGTTATTATTTTCATGGAGAGCAGCCAGGCTGCCTGTGTACAAGATACCCAGGAACCATTTTAAATTATATCACTAAAAACCAGCCATTCTCTTACATTTTGAGTAATATTTATACCCAAATATAAACTCTCATACTACAGACCAGCTGCATCAACCTGCTTTTAATGCAAGACCAACTGACTTCAATTAATTTAAAGCATAGTCTGCTGGTCAGAGAGAGAAAGATTTGCTATCAAGTGGCAGACGCAGGCAGCGGGGAGAGTCCTGGGCACCCTACTAGGATACGCTTCCATAGACAGGGCTTTCCTGACAATCCTGGCTGAAGTGGCACCCCTACCAGTTACTGCCACATGACCGTATTTATTTTCTTCATGGCACTTCTCACACTCTGGCATTTTCTTATTTAGTCGATAACTTGTTTACTGTCTGCTCTCACGGCAAACCCACTATGTTGTGAGTACCAAATCAGGGACCTTGTCTTTCTTGTTTGCCCCAGGACCCTCAGCACACAGAACAGTGCCTGGCACACAGCAGGTGCTCAATAAATATTGGAATGAATAAGTCAGTAAGTTGGAGCCAATCTGTTGATTCTACCTGGACTACTTTTCTGTCACAAAATTCTTCCACAGTGATTAGCACATTAATATTCACTCAATACATGATAGCCGTAATTATTATTGTGGGGGATTACAAATGGCCCTGGACCAGTGAATCAAAAGGAAGGATACTGACAGTACCACATTCAGTGCTTTGATCCAATAAGAGAAGCCCAACTTCAGATTATGCCATTATAAGAAGTTTTACATGTGTAACTCCATACCAATAAACCCTCATATTTTAAAACCACCACATTTTCTAGGACTTTCTATGATTCTTGGTGGATAATGGACATGAAAAGAGTTCTTAAAGACTCAACACTAATGGATAATTATACACACACACACACGTGCACACACATACACACATATGCATACATATTTAGACTAGATAGATAGATGACAGATAGACATACTGATAGAGATATATAGGTATAACTATAAATAGATAGGTGTAAGTTTCCTAACACACATAATTCAACACATGACATTAGCACTCACTGCAGAGTGAATTTCTTGCCCATCAATTTCTACATCATCAAGCAGCATTTATCAACTAAATGGCTTGGAGTAATTTATGATCCAAGTTCAAATAACTGCCACGATCCAATATTGTAATGACCTATATTAAAATCCTTGTATTTCATCAAGCTGGGTACACTTTTAGATATTGGGTCATATTACTCTGTTCAGCAGCAATACTCATCAGATGATATGATCAATCTATGAGAATCCATAATAAATTCATATTGTATCAATTTAGAGTCAACACTACATTTTAACATTCTCCACATTTTAATATTTTAACATTACCTGCATTTTAACATCTCTGAAATCAAGATGTCTTATAATCAACATCTTATGACTAAGGTATTTCTTTTTATTTTCTTAAAAGCTGTTATTAAAGTCATGGTGTATCTTCTCATCAATGGCAACTTAGAATCAAGAAAGTGTGGTATTTGTAAGGAACATGATAGACGGGTTTATAATCTTAACATACTAAGAACGCACACAAAATGATAATAAAAGCTGTAAGACCTTGAGAGGTAAATGGGCAAAGAACACGAACCTTCCATTCACATACGAAAAATGTAACTAGCCAGAAAATATAAACCACCTCACTAGTACTCAAATAAGTGCAAATTAAAACAAAAAGGAAACTACATTTCTGCCTTTCAGATTAGCAAAGAATAATTTTTTAAATAATCCAGTGCTAATTGAGTGAGATAGAATGGGCACTGTCATCAAATGTTGCTGGGTAAATTGGTACAAAATTTCTAGAAAGAAATTTGGCAGCACGTATTAAAATTCTTACAATGTTCACACTCTGTTTATTCTTCTAAGAATGTATGACAAGAGAACAATCAGAAATAAGTCAAAAATTTATTCATAAAGACAGCAAGTGGGAAAAAGTCAAGCTTCTAAATTTACATACTATATGTCAGTTATGTAAGGAATTCGGAGAGAAATGATTATAATAAAATATGCCAAGTTATTAATGAGTGATTTTATTCATGCTCCTCTACGCTTGTGTGTACTTCACAAGTAAATGTGCATTATTTTCATAACTGGAAAAAAATTTAAAAACTGAAAAGAAAGAAAACAATTTTAGGATATTCTGACAAAAACTGCTTACCAAAAGTCTGTCTTTGTGTGAGACTTACACACTAAAAATTATGTATTTGTGGGCTGTTATATATTTGTGTGACATGATGCACAAGATAAAATATTTCAAGTTTTGTTAGATCTAGAAGACTTAAAAATCTTGATCCTTGAATTTTAAATTTTGGGGCAAATTTTTTTAAAGCTTTTTATCATTTGACTCTTTTTTTAAACACTGGCACTTCATTGGTTCAACTTACTCTCTTAAGCATTGTCTTCCTGGATGAGGAAGTATTCAATGTCTTCACTAAAGATGGTATTAGTCAGCTTTTTATTATCTCTTGCAAATAATAGTCGGATACAGTTCCCAACATGTAAATATTTATTTATCTAAAAATACAACAGAGAGTATACGCCACAAATTAACAGTTCTGTAAAAAGAACATTGCAAGATTTCCGTTTAATAGGACTCCTATGTCCAATTCAATACTGCCTCAGCATGGAACAGAGTCTCCCAGAGGTCTTTCATTGTTTCTTATTCTCCCTATGTCTCAGGGTCATCTCCGATCTTGAAATTTTATTTTTGCTTACGTATTATCTAAAAAACAACAACAAAATGCAATATGACTTGATTTGTGCCTTTGAGATCAGAAAGAAAACAACCAGTTAAAATTGATACTAAATTTATATACTATATTTCTTCCATATTTCAGTAACTTCCTTATTATATGCAATGCTTCATGTATTTATATTTTTGGTATTTTACTTAAGTATGCTGACATAAAATATCATTCAGGCCTTCAAGTATCTTGCAGGTTAGTTAGGGGAGGTGGGGTTTGTGGGGCAGATAATGTAATCAGCATTTATAATTTAAGGTGAAACTTATCCATTCTTTTATTCAACATAAGTTTATTGAGTGTGTGGCATTAGCCAGAGAGAGTTCTAGGCATTGGGATATAGTGAGGGACAAGGCATAGCCTTTTCTCCCTGAATAGGAGGGTAATTGGACACTCAGAGAGCGTGGAAGAGAGGTGGGCTTCCATTAACTGTGTATCCCAAAATAATCTCAGTTTCTTTCCTCCTTACCCCACATTCTTACTCCAAAAATCCAGCCAAGTGGGCTTCTCATTCAGTAGATCTGGGGTGAGAACTGGAACTTGATTTGTTTTTTTTATTAAAGCTCTCCTTGATAATTCTGATACACAGTCAAGTTTGGGAACCACCATATGACTAAACAGCCACAATGATCTCTCATGGAAGTAGGAGAAATTGTTGAAAGGCAACACAGCAATGTTTCTTTGAATCATCTTTCCTCACAACATCTTGCTGCTGTTAGAATTTTGGTTTAGAACATAAAATAATTAATAATATTGTCTCTAACTCTGTACGACTATATACATAGGACTGTCCTGTGCTTTTCCAGATGATTCTTTGCTTTTTAAATTATTGAATTAATATTCAACTGAAGTTATTTCTTTTGTTTTTATTTGAAATTATCTTCTTACAAAGATAATGCTGCAATCCAGTTTCTTATTGTTCATCTGGTTGGTACAAGCCTGTGACTCTTTCACAGTTTCACAAATGTGCCATCCTTTCTTGTATCTGGACCTTTGTACATCCTACTCCCTTTCCCATTCATTGGCTCTTCATATTTAGGTATCGAGCGTGGAAAAACAGTCAATTTTTACACATACTAGGTCTCGAAAGATGTAACTTCCATGTATCCTGTGACAGAAAGCTATTGAGGATGGGTAAAACAAGAAAGAGGAAGAGAAGACTCAGGAAACAGCTAGCTAAGGAATAGTAGCCAAGGGAAGGAAGTTCCAGAATGATGTTGTACAGCGGATGCAGAAATTCAGAAGGGAGAGCTCTAGGGTGAAGAAGAAAAAAGAACTCTTGAAAAATAACATAGACTAACATTTGGCCGATACGATGCAGTAATTAAATAGTCACATAGAAAATTCTGAAAATGAAAAAAGAAAGCAAATAGAAGGTTGTTGGTAAAGGAAAATGCAATTCTTGCATACTCTTTGGCTCAGCAGTGAATGATATTTACATCATCATTGTAATAATCCACTGATTATTTCCTTTACCACAAATTGTCATATGACTTTCTTGGGATGCGCGGGGAGGGAAGCTGAGTGTATGAGCAATGGTGGTGTAAGAGCATAAATCCTCTACCAATGCAAAAAGTCAATAGAGAAGATGTAAATTTGATAAATAAGAAATAATATACATACCAGAAAGTAATATGGAAAAAAATGCCAGCAGAAATAGCAATAAGAATTCAAAGTTGTTGCCTAAGACAAGGATGGGTGGAGGATAGGTAATGTGTACAGGGGACTGTGTTGTTATTGTTTTCTCTAGGAAAGTCTTTTAAACTTTTAGAATATTTTTATTATCATTGTTGTTTGAAAAGTACATATATTTATTTGGTTAAAAAAGCAAATCAACATGTATATATTAAGCAACTACCATGTGCCTGGTAACGTGCTTAACTCTGCCCACGATGTAACAGAAGATACAAAACATGGTTTCAATGCTCCAGGACCCTCGGTCACTTTGGAGGATATAAGTTTCTCCCTATGTATAAAAAGCGATTAAAGAAAAAGGTGTGACTAAATCTGAGAAAAAAAGTGTGAAAAGTTTTGTATTCAAATTATATGCCCCATAATGTTTGTAAATAATGTGTGTAAAATAAAAGCAGTATTGAATTTATAATTTTTTTCCTTATTCAAAGGACAATGAAAATGAATCACTCTGTTTTAACTCCTTCCTAAGGGTTTCCAAATTTGGAGGCCCCACTGAACCCTCCTTGAAAGCAGGACTATATTGGACTGGCTAAACTCAACATTGCTACTGTAATGGCGGTTTTGCAGTCTTCAATCTCGGCTCCATTTACAGAGTCGAGAACAGAAAGTTCTTAACTGTTTACTTTGTACCAAGGACTTTGTTCTTATAAGATGAGCATTGGGGTCATGTTCCCTTTTTCCCATTAACTGTCTTAAAGGATGCTGCAGAGACAACTGAAGGAGGACAATCAAATAAGAAAATAAAAACAAAAGGGTCAGAAGAATAGAGGGCAAAAAAGAAAAGAAGAGAATACAAATATTGTGTCGGTCAGGACTTTGGGGACAATTTCTTGCCATTGTTGCATATTTTACTTGGACATCCTGTCACTTCCTCTGTGGCCTTTGAGACAGAAGTATTTGTCAGGAAGGTTAAACTCACGGAAGAGGTTGTTTATGTTGCATGTTCCTTGGCAAGACATTTATCTTCTGGTCCTCTGAAAAGTGTTAAGTTACAGCGGACAATTAAGTCTACTCAGGTTAGAAGGTGTCAAATGTATTTGAATTAAAAAAAAAAAATGAAAAGAAATCTCTAGAGGGAAGATGTATCCCAGAGATCCACTGCTGCATACACTCTGGAAGTCTTTTTTATCCCCAGACTAATAAATCCAACAGTCTCAAAGCCTGAGAACTATTTGCTTTTTTAGACTAGTGGATTTTAAAGGTTATACATGCTTATTAAATATATTTTGGAAAAAAGAGACAATATACAGAAGAAAGCAACCGTCAGGAAAATACTGCATTGGTTGAAAGAAGGACATGGAAAGTCTTTGGAGTGAGGGCTGAGACTTTCATGGGACCTGCTTCAGGAAGAGCAGATGGTCACTAAACTGCCTAGGAAGCAGGAGAGTTCTGAGTAATTCAAGGCTGTGTGTTTGCTAAGTGGGGATTAGCACCCAGCCTCTTCTCTAAACAAATTTTAAGCAAATATGTAGAAAATAAACTTTTGTACGTGAGGCAAATAATTAGCCTACTCAGGTTCCCCACAGATCTTAGTCTGGCCCCGAGTTCAGGCCACGAACTTTTCTTGCTGTTACATTTAATTCCAAATGGTCCTTCTGCCATTGATTCTCCTCACTGCTGCCTGACTGATCTTTCTGAAGCACAACTCTGATCATGTGATCTTTGCTCTAAAACTCTGAGGCTGCTCATGGCCTAGGGATAGATCTTAGAACGGATCTGGCTCCCCAGCCACTGGGAAGAGAGCAGGAGAGAAAAACCACTTAAACAGTGCAGGCTATGGAACCACTATCCCCAGTCATGAGCTCATGCCAGGGAATGAGGATGATGTGGAAGATGCTAGTCTTATATACCTAGCTGTTTCTCACTGCTGAATTTTTGCTCAGACTGTCTCTTCTTCCAGAATTCCAGAAGAATATCTGCTCGTCTTGTAAGTCTCAGCTCAAGGGTTATCCTTCATACTAAATCTTTCCTGACAAGTTCCTCACCTTCCATTATCTTTTTCTTTCTGTCTTCTCTCCCTCTCCAAATCCAGGCAGTGGTTGAGAGGTAGAAAAGCTTAGGGTTTTTTTTAGCATTAAATCAGTGTCCTATGGCAGTGTGAGAGTAGTTACTGTAATATCATCTTAAGGGAAACTATAGACTCTGGTTACACTGAGGGCATTTGGCAGCTGCATGGTGCTCCATGCCTTATGCACATAAACATTTGTTGGTAATTGCTCCCTACTGGACCCTGAGACTGCAATGTGTGGAGGATGGGGAACAAGCCCATCTTGTGAGCTAAACGCAAGAGTTTGAATGTCTCCTTTGGGCAGAGGAATGCCCATTTATCTTTTCCTCTTCCTGAATCCCCTTCTTCGTTTGGGTGCAATCAATTATGCTTTTGCTAGGAAAAACAAATTAAATGTCTTACAGTGAGTTTACCCTGCAATTGGAGTGAAGCTAGAGGAAGAGTATTCTTGTCCAGGAAATCTCTTTGCCATTCAAAATGTGACCCAAGGACCCATCTAACCTGAAAGTGATTGATCTGAGGTTTGCAGCCAAAATAGTTATTTAAAAAATATTTTTGCTCAGCACACTTGAAGTACCTTTCCACCTGCTGCCATTGCTATTGTTTAATTAACAGTCTCCAGGTGTCAGGCCAGCAGACCTGGATCAATCAGCCTTTGTGATTGAAGGTGAATGCAGTTAATAATATAATTTTGAGATGCTTGAGTTTAATTCCACTAAACGTTCATTATCAAACTGTGGGTTCATTGAGGATTTACAGTCAAAGAAGATGGGTGGTGAATAAAGCCTCCATATGGTCCTTACTCACTCTGGGTTCCACCACCAGCTCTGCCTGTCCAGCCATACTTGCTTGTTATTAAACAAACAACCGTGCAACTTACGTATAGATTTTGTCCTGTGACCCACAACTGAAAGGAGATGTTTACTCCCTGCTTGAGAGGTTGGTTGTTTGTTTTTGGTAGAAGTGATCAGACACTGAGATATCATGGCCAAATGTTTTTTTTTTTTTTCAGACTTTATTTTTTTAGAGCAGTTTTAGATTTACAATAATTAGGAGGAAGGTACAGAGACTTCTCATATACCCCCTACACCTACACATGCATAGCCTCTCCCGTTATCAATATCACTGACCAGAATGGTACATTTTTAACCTCAGATGAACCTACATTGACACATCATAATCATCCAAACTCCTAAGGGCTCACTCTTGGTGGTGTACCTTCAATGGATTTGGACAAATGTATAATGACATATATCCATCATTATAATGTCATACAGAGTATTTTCACTGCCCTAAAAATCCTCTGTGCTCTGCCTATTCATCTCTCCTCCTGCCCACCCTGGCAACCACTGATCTTTTTATTGTCTCCATAATTTTGTCTTTTCCGGAATGTCATAGAGTTGAAATCATACAGTATGTAGACTATTCAGATTGGCTTCTTTCACTTAATAATATGCATTTAAGCTTCCTCCATGTCTTTTTATGACTTGATAGCTCATTTCTTTTTAATGCTGAATAATATTCCATTGTCTGGATCTACCACAGTTTATTTATCCAGTCACCTACTTGGTGGTGATTGGATATCTTGGTTGCTTTCAAGTTTTGGCAATTGTGAATAAAGCTGCCATAAACATTCCTGTACAGGTTTTGTGTGGACATAAGTTGTCATCTCTTTTGGGTAAGTACAAAGCAGCACAATACCTGGATCATATGGTAGAATATACAGGCATACCTTGTTTTATGGCACTTTGCTTTACTGCACTTCACAGATACTGCATTTTTTACAAATTGAAGGTTCGTGGCAACTCTGTGTTGAGCAAATCTATCAGCGCATTTGCTCACTTCATGTTTCTGTGTCACACTTTGGTAATTCTTGCAATATTTTAAACTTTTTTATCATTATTACGTTTGTTATGGTGATCTGTGGTCTTTATTACTATATTACTATTGTAATTGTTTTGTGGTACCATGAACAGTGCCAATATAAGATGATGAACTTAATGGATAAATGTTATGTCTGTTCTGACTGTTCCACCGACCCCCATCTCTCTCCCTCTCCTTGGGCCTCCCTATTCCCTGAGGTAACACAATATTGAAATTAGGCCAATTCATAATCCTACAATGTCCTCTAAGTGTTCACATGAAAGGAGTTGCACATCTCTCACTTTAAATCAAAAGCTAGAAATGATTAAGCTTAGTGAGGAAGGCATGCTGAAAGCCAAGATAGGCTGAAAGCTAGGCCTCTTGGGCCAAACAGTTAGCTACCTTGTGAATGCAAAGGAAAAGTTCTTGGAGGAAATTAAAAATGCTAACTCCAGTGAACATGTGAATGGTAAGAAAGCAAAACAGACATTACTGATATGGAGAAAGTTTTAGCCGTCTGAATAGAAAATCAAACCAGCCACAACATTAACTTTAGCTGAAGCCTAATCCAGAGCAAGGCCCTAACTCTCTTCAATTCTATGAAGGCTGAGAGAGGTGAGGAAGCTGCAGAAGAAAAATTTGAAGCTAGCAGAGGTTGGTTCATGAGGTTTAGGGAAAGAAGCCATCACCATAACATAAAAGTGCAGGTGAAGCAGCAAATGCTGATGTAGAAGCTGCAGCAAGTTATCTAGAAGATCTAGCTAAGATAATTCATGAAGGTGGCTACACTAAACAACAGATTTTCAATGTAGATGAAACAGCCTTATACTGGAAGAAGATGCCCTCTAGGACTTTCATAGCTGGAGAGGAGAAGTCAATGCCTAGCTTCAAAGCTTCACAGGGCAGGCTGACTCTTTTGTTCCAGGCTGATGCAGCTGGTGACTTTAAATTAAAGCCAATGCTCACTTACCATTCTGAAAAATCCTAGGGCCCTTAAGAATTATGCTAAATCTACTCTGCCTGTGCTCTATAAATGGAACAACAAAGCCTAGATGACAGCACGTCTATTTATAACATGGCTTACTGAATATTTTAAGCCTACCGTTAAGACCTACGGCTCAGGAAAAAAGATTTCTTTCAAAATATTATGGCTCATTGACGATGCATCAAGTCACCCAAGAGCTTTGATGGAGATGTACAATGAGACTAAAGTTATTTTCATGCCTGCTAACACAACATCCATTCTGCAGCCCATGCATCAAGGAGAAATTTTGAGTTTCAGGTGTTATTATTTAAGAAATACATTTTCTTAAGGGTATACCATAGATAGTGATTCCTCTGATGGATCTGGGCAAAGTCAACTGAAAAACTTCTGGAAAGGATTCACTATTCTAGATGCCATTAAGAACATTTATGATTCATGGGAAGAGGTCAAAATATCAACATTAACAGGAGTTTGGAAGAAGTTGATTCCAACCCTCATGCATGACTTTGAGAGGTTTAAGACTTCAGTGGAGGAAGTAACTGCAGATGTGGTGGAAATAGCAAGAGAACTAGAATCAGAAGTGGAGCCTGAAGATGTGACTGAATTGCCCCAATCTCATGGTAAAACTTTAATGGATGAGGAGTTGCTTCTTATGCAAATAAAGCGGTTTCTTGAGATGCAATCTACTCCTGGTGAAGATGCTGTGAACACTGCTGAAATGACAACAAAGGATTTAGAATATTACATAAACTTAGCTCATAAAGCAGTGGCAGGGTTTGAGATGATTGACTCCAATTTTGAAAGAAGTTCTGTGGATACAATGCTATCAAACAGCATTGCGTACTACAGAGAAATCGTTTGTGAGTAGAAAACTCAATTGATGTGGGAAACTTCGTCATTGTTTTATTTTAAGAAATTGTGACAGCCACCCCAACCTTTAGCCACCACCACCCTGATCAGTCAGCAGCCATCAACTTACAGGCAAAATCCTCCATCAGCAAAAGATTACAACTCAGTGAAGGCTCAGATGATGGTCAGCAGTTTTTAGCAATAAAGTATTTTTTAGTTAAGGTGAGTGCATTGTTTTTTTTAGACATAGTGCTATTGCACACTTAATAGACTACAGTATAGTGTAAACATAACTTTTATATGCACTGGGAAACCAAAAAATTCATGTGACTTGCTTTATTGTGATATTTACTTTATTGTGGTGGTCTGGAACCGAACCCTCAATGTCTCTGAGGTATGCCAAGATATTTTCTTATAACGTCTTTGTCTGGTTATGATATTAGGGTAATGCTGGCTTCAAAGAATGAGTTAGGAAGTATTCTCTCTGCTTCTTTTTTCTGAAATTTGTTTTCCAGTTTTACTAAGATATAATTTACATACAGCATTGTATAAGTTTAAGGTGTACAGCATAATGACTTGACATACATATATTGTGAAATGATTATTACCACGGTAAATTTAGCTAACATCCATCACCTCATATAGGTGCAAAATTTCATTTTCTTTGTGATGAGAACTTTTAGGATCTATTTTCCTAGCAACTTTCAAATATACCATAGAGCAGTGTTAACTATAGTCATGTTGTATATTACATCCTTAGTACTTATTTATCTTATAACTAGAAGTTTGCACTTTTTGACAACCTTCATCCAATACCCCCCTCCCCCACTGCTGGTAACCACATATCTGATCTCTTTCTCTATGAGTTTCATTTTTTTTTTTTTTTTAGATTCCACATATATATAATATCATACATTTTTCTTTCTCTGTCTGCCTTATTTCACTCAGCATAATGCCCTCGGGGTCCATCCATGTTGTCACAAATGGCAAGATTTTCTTCTTTTTTATGGCTGAATAACATTCCATTGTATGTATGTATATACCACATTTTCTTTATCCATTCATCCCTTGATGGACACTTGGGTTGTTTCCATATCTTGACTATTGTAAATAATGCTGCAGTGAACATAGGGGTGTATACATCTTTTTGAGTTAGTATATTCATTTTCTTCAGATAAATAGCCAGAAGTAGAATTGTTGGATAATGTGAGAGTTCTATTTTTAGTGTTTTGAGAAATCTCCATAATGTTTTTCATAGTGGCTGCACCAATTTACATTCCCAGCAAGAGTGCACAAGTGTTCCCTTTTCTCCACATCCTCAGCAACACCTATCTCTTGTCTTGGTGATGATAGCCATTCTAACAGATATGAGGTGATATCTCATTGTGGTTTTGATTTGAATTACTCTAATGATTAGTGATGTTAAGCACCTTTTCATATACCCATTGGCTATTTGAATATCTTCTTTGGAAAAATATCTATTCAGTTCTTCTGCCCATTTTTTAATTGGATTGTTTTTTTTTCTATTGAGTTGTATGACTTCTTTCTATATTTTGTATATTAATCCCTTATTAGATATATGATTTGTAAATATTTTATGCCATTTCATAGCTTTTCTTTTCATTTTGTTGATGATGTTTTTGCTGTGCATGAGCCTTCTAGTTTAATGTAATCCTACTTGTTTATTTTTGCTCTTGTTACTTGTGCTGTGGGTATCATATCCAAAAAAATAATTTCCAAGACCAATGTCAAGGAGCTTTTTTTCTTATGTTTTCTTCTAGAAGTTTTACAGTTTCAGGTCTTACATTTAAGTCTTCAATCCATTTCGAGTTAATTTTTGTGAATGGTGTAAGATAGAGGTCTGGTTTCATTCTTCCTCATGTGCTTATCCAGTTTTCCCAGCATCATTTATTGAAGATGCTATCCTTTCCCCATTGACTATTCTTAGCTCCATTGTCAAATATTAGTTGGCCATATATCAAAGGTTTATTTCTGGGCTCTTAATTCTGTTCCATTGACCTATGTGTCTGTTTTTATGCCAATACCATACTGTTTTGATTACTATAGTTTGAAATGAGAAAGTGTGATGTCTCCAGCATTATTCTTCTTTCTCAAGATTGCTTTGGCTATTTGTGATCTTTTGTGATTCTATACAAATTTTAGGATTGTTTTTCTATTTCTGTGAAAAATGCCATTGGAATTTTATAGGAATTGCATTGAATCTATAGATGGCTTTGGATAGTATGGACATTTTAACAATATTAATTTTTCCAATCCATGAGCATGGGATATCTTTCCATTTGTTTGTCTTCTTCATCAAAGTCTTGTAGTTGGCAGTGTACAGATCTTTCACCTCTTTGGTTAAATTTATTACTAAGTATTTTATTGTTTTTGGTGCTACTGTGAGTGGGATTGTTTTCTTTATTTCTTTTTCAGATGTCCTGTTGTTAATGTATAGAAACACAATTGATTTCTGTGTGTTGATTTTGTATCCTGCAACTTTTCTGAATTCCTTGATTATTTCTAACAGTTTTTGGGTGGAAACTTTAGGATTTTCTGTATATAAGATCATATCATCTGTAAACAAAAACAGTTTTACTTCTTCATTTCCAATTTTGATGCCTTTTCTTTTTTTTGCCTGATTGCTCTGGACAGGACTTCCAGTACTATGTTGAATAGAAGTAAGAATGGGCACCCTTGTATTGTTCCCGATCTTAGAGGAAAAGCTTTCCACCTTTTATTGTTGAGTATATGGGCTATGGGTTTGTCATATATGGCCTTTGTTGTGTAGAGGCGTGCTCCTTCTACACCCAATTTGTTGAGCATTTTTATCGTGAAAGGATGTTGTATTTTGTCAAATGCTTTTCTTGCATCTATGAGATGATCATATGATTTTAATTTTTCATTCTTTTTTTTTCTTGTGGTGAGAAATTTTAAGATTTACTCTCTTAGTAACTTTCAAATATGCAGTACAGTATTGTTAACTATAGCCATCATGCTGTACATTAAATCTCCATGATTTATTTATCTTATAACTGGAAGTTTATATCTTTTGACCTCCTTCACCCATTTTGCCCACCCCCCAACCTCCACCTCTGGTAACCACCAATCTGCTCTCTGTATCTATGAGTTTTGTTTTTTAATTCTACACATAAGTGATAGCATACAATATTTGTCTTTCTCTGACTTAGTTCGCTTAGCATAATGCCCTCAAAATCCATCCATGTTGTTGAAATGGTAGAATTTCCATATTTTTTATGGCTAAATAATATTCCATTATATATATATATATATATATATATATATATATATATATATATAGTGTATGACTGTACTGGGGATAAAGAGTTAACACATCTACATTTTACGGTATTAGAGTATTCTGAATCTGACTACAATCATGTGTTGCTTAACAATGGGGATACAGTCTGCAAAATGCATCGTTAGGCAATTTTGTCCTTGTGTGAACATCATAGAGTGTACTTACACAAACCTGGATGGTATAGCCTACTACACACGTATATGGTACTAATCTTATGGGACCACCATTGTATGGGCAGTTTGTCATTGACTGAAACATTGTTATGTGGTGCATGAGTGTATATACTTACCTTTACCAGTGTGTTGTATATTTTCATATGTTTCATGTTACAAATTAGCATCATTTTGTTTCAGCTTGAAGAACACCTTTCAGCATTTCTTGTAAGGTAGATTTAGTGGTGATGAATTTTCTCATTTTTTGTTTATTGGGGAATGTCTTTATTTCATCTTTATTTCTGAGGGACAACTTTGCTGGGCAGGGTATTCTTGGTTGGCAGTTTTTTTCTTTCAGCAGTTTGAATATATCATCCCATTCTCTCCTGGCCTGTAAGGTCTTTGCAAAGAAGTCTGCTGATAGCCTTATGGGGGTTCCCTTGTATGAGATAATTTTTTGTCTCTTGCTGCTTAATAAATTCTGTCTTTGATTTTATACAGTTTTATTAAATGTTTCTTGGAGAAGATTATTTGGGATTGAAATTTTGGCATGGTCTATTAGCTTCATAAACTTGGATATCCAAATCTGTCTCCAGGCTTAGGAAGTTCTCAGCCATTATTTCTTTAAATAAGCTTTCTGCAGTTTTTTCCCTCTCTTCTCCTTCTGGGACTCCAATTATGAATACCTTATGTCTCTTGATGGTGTCTGGTAAGTCCTATAAGCTTTCTTCATTCCTTTTCTTTCTGTTTTCTTTTTGCTCCTTGAAATAATTTCAACTGATTTGTCTTATAGCTCACTGATTCTTTCTTCTGGTATTATTATTATGCATATGTTACACCTTTTGTACATGTCCCACAGTCCTTAGACATTCTTTCTGTTTTTTTTTTCAGTCTTTGTTCTCTTTGTTTTTCAATTTTCAAGGATTCTGTTGATACATCCTCTAGCTCAGAGATTCTTTCCTCAGCCGTGTCCTGTGTACTAATAAGCCCATCAAAGTCATTCTTTATTTCTGTTATAGTATAGTGTTTTTTATCTCTAGCATTTCTTTTTGGTTCTTTCTTAGGATTTCCACTTATCTGCTTACATTGCCTATCTGTTCTTGTCTGCTGTCTACTTTATCCATTAGAGCCCTTAGCATTTTAATCATAATTGTTTTAAATTTCTGGTCTGATAATTCCAATATCCCTGCCATATCTGAGTCTGGTTCTAATGCTTTCTCTGGCTCTTTAAATTGTGCTTTTTGCCTTTTGGTATACCTTGTAATTTTTTCTTGATAGCTGGACATGACGTACCAGGTAAAAGGAACTGCTGTAAATAGGCCTTTAGCAATGTGGTGGTGAGGTGTGGGGAAGGGGAAGTGTTCTATAGTCCTATGATTAGGTCTCAGTCTTTTAGTGAGACTATGTCTCTGGATTGTGAACTTCACAGGTGTTTCTCAGTTTTTTTCTCTCCCCTTTTGGGTGGAACAGGATGGCTAGAGTGGGCTGGGGTTGAGTATTTTCCTTCATCCACATGGAAGGCTAGAGCTGGCTGGAGTTGGATACTTCCTTTCTCAGGTCAATTAGGCTCTGGTAATACTCCAGAAGGTTAGGCTCTGGCTAACTAGTTTCCCCTGAGGGCAAGCCATGTTAAGAAAAACGGAGTGTTTTGGCTTATTTCAAAATTGTTCCTTTTCCCATCTCCCTGCATGAAGCAGGAGAAGATTTTTACTACGGGAACCTGATTGAACTACTGAAGGTAATTCTTACAATATTGTGGGGTGAGGGGGACGACCCATGATTGGGTCCCCTTGGAGTTTTTAACTCTCAGAGTTGTCTGCACTGAGCCTCCAGCAATTCATGACTTACAGTTCAGATTTCCCTACCCTGGCACTGATTTCCCTGGTGGTTTCCACCGGTGAGTCTGATCTAGTAAGCCAGAGCTCCCTGTATTTTCCGTTCTGTCCCTCCAATCTTGGGGGCTGTGATTTGCCCTGCATTTTCTCCTCTTTTATGGACCCCAGAACAGTTGTTGATTTTTCAGTCTGTTCAGCTTTTAACTTGTTAGGGTGAAGTGGCAACTTCCAAGCTCCTTACATGCATAAATGGAAACTGGAACTCCCCTCAAATGGTTCTTTCTTTCTGCAGAGAAGTCCTCTGGACCTCACAGAATAAATTCTTACACTGGCAAAATTTCCTTTACCTCTTTTCCTACCACAGGCAAATTCATTTGGTCATCACTTACTGAACATTTTTACCAAAGAAATGGCAAATACATCTGGGTCTCTGTACCTTCTCTCTCCCTGACTCATACCCGTGGAAGACAGCACTAATGGATCACAGCACTCTTTTCCCCTGAGCCTTGGAATCCTCACCACAGAGCTCCCATTAATAACTACTAGTAGACTGTAGATGACAAACAAATTAAAACCTTTGTGCTATCCATTGTCCTCTACCTGCCAAACACTGAGTATACAAAGATGAGAAATACACAATCTTTGCATTCATGGCCACTACACACTAGCGGGTGAAAGAAAGTCAAGTGTCTTACCCCATCCCACTCCTACTGCACTTTCTGTTCTGGAGAAATCCATAATGTAGATAACTTGCACTTTTATGGTTAAAGGTTAAAAAGCTAAGACTATTTTAATTCTGAAATCTTACCTTCTGCTGAAAGATCTGGTATTGAAATGTGTGATTTAATTATAAAAATCTCATATTTTGTGTTTGTTTTTCTCATAATTCTGGTTTAATTACTCCTGGCCTAAAAATAGCAGAGCTGCATGCTTTGGTGGGAAAATATTTAGATTTCCTCTTTGTGGCCAGTAAAATAGCCTACCCACCCTTAATGGGATTTTCTTTTTCTCACTGACAAGGTAGCCACAAAATTTCCTTCCTCAAAATCCTCAGCTAGCATGATTTGGTACTCACAGCTGGCAAGTGATAAGGGAATTGCCCACTCCTTTGCCCTGCAGTCCTAGGAGTAAGTCAGCTGGCCTCAGCTCTGAGATTTCGTAGGCGTGGAAGGACCCTCAGCTTCTTCCTCTCAAAGCTCCTCCTCTTTTTCCTCACAATTGCTTTGATCAGGTGACTGAGTTTCCCAGTCAACAAATAGAGATGAAGCTTCAAAAGTAAGTGCTCCAGAACAAATCTTTTATTTTTTCTCTGAGGTGTAAATGATTAAAGACAAGTCTGTAACCAGAGCAATGAGGAAGCTGGTGAAAGCTGGCCAGCAAGGGGATGGGAAATTAGGGCTTTCCCAACAAGAAGATTCTGAGATATAGGATTGGGGGGAAGGACTTACAGTGGCTTCCTCACAATTTTAACAGTCTTGCCTTTCACTAACGCTGAGACAAGGTACTTTGCAGATGCCTTGGATATCTTTCAAACAACTCCACCACTGAGATTCTTTAGCCCCTTGTGTCCATTGCACATGGGTTGGTCTTTTCTGCTCGGGAAAGGCAGTGGGTTCCTGGATGCTCTTGATAAATCAGAGAAGAACAGAACCCAGAGGATTCAGCTGCTTCCACCCCTGCTAAGAAAGGCCACTCCTGTGTTTCAGCATCTGGTTTCATTTTGTGCTTTCTGAGAAAACTGCATGTATAGGAGAGGAAAATATTCTGATACATTTCTTCTGAAATAGAGCATTGTGTGGAATGGTTGATAGTATAAGGGCTTTCTGTGTAATTCTTGGCTACCGTTGGCTGAGGACTCAGGGCATTAGACACCTCGTTGAGTTTATGACATTGCAGTTTCTCTCATGCTCTGAGATGCAAGGAAAGCTGACTGCTTTTCTACAAGACATTGATGAAAGAAATTGAAGAAGATACAAATAAATGGACAGGTATCCCATGTTCATGGATTGGAAGAATTAATATTGTTAAAATGTCAATACTACCAAAAGCCATTTATAGATTCAATGCAACCCCTGTCAAGATTCCAATGGCATTTTTTACAGAAGTAGAAAAAACACTCCTAAAATTTATATGGAACCACAAGAGACCCTGAATAGACTAAGAAATTCTGAGAAAGGGAAACAAAGCAGGAGGCATCACACTTTCTGATTTCATGCTATACTATAAAGCTGTATCATCCAAACAGTATGGTACTGGCATAAAAACAAATAGACCAATGGAACAGAATTGAAAGCCCAGAAATAAACTGACACATATACAGCCAATTAATATTTGACAAGGGAGCCAAGAATACCCAATGGATAAAAGACAGTCTTTTCAATAAATGGTGCTCGGATAATTGGATATTCACATGTAAAAGAATGAAACTGGACTCATATCTTAACACCACTCACAAAAACTAACTCAAAATAGATTAAAGACTTAAATGTAAGACTTGAAGCTATGAAAATCCTAGAAGAAAACGTAGGAATAAAGCTCCTTGACATGGGTCTTAATGATTTTTTGGATATGACACCTAAAGCACAAGTAACAAAATCAAAAATAAACAAGTGGGACTATATCAAACTAAAAAGCTTCTGCACAGCAAAAGAAACCATCAACAAAGTGAAAAGGAAACCTATGGAATGGGAAAAAATATTTGCAAAACATATATCTGATAAGGGGTTAATATCCAAAATACGTAAAGAACTCATACAACTCAATAACAAAAAACCAAATAACCCCATTAAAAATAGGCAAAGGATCTGAATAGACATTTCTCCAAAGAAGATATACAAAAGGCCAATAAGTACATGAAAAGGTGCTCAACATCACCAGTCATTAGAGAAATGCAAATTAAAACCACAATGCGATATCACCTTATGCCTGTTAAAATGGCCATCATCAAAAAGACAAGAGATAACAAATGTTGGCATGGATGTGGAGAAAAGGGAACACTTGTACACTGTTAGTGGGATTGTAAATTGGTACAACCACTGTGGAAAACAGTATGGAGGATCCTCAAAAAATAGAACTACCATATGATTCAGGAATTCCACTTTGGGGCATATATCCAAAGGAAACAAAAACAGTAACTTGAAAAGATATCTGCACCTCCATGTTCATAGCAGCATTATTCCCAATAGCCAAGATGTGGAAACAACCTAAGACATGGAAATGACAGATGAATGGATAAAGATGTTGTGGTGTATTTATAAAATGGAATATTATTCAGCCATAAAAAAACGAGGAAATCCTATGTTTGTGACAACATGGACGGACCATGAAGGCAATATGCTAAGTGAAATAAGTCAGACAGAGAAAGACAAACACTGTATGATCTCACTTATATGTGGCGGAATCTAAAAAAAACCAAACCAAACAAACTTATAGAAAAGGACAGACTTGTGGTTACCAGAGGCGGAGGGTGAGGGGGGGGGGAATTGGAGGAAGGTGGTCAAAATGTACAAACTTCCAGTTATAAGATAAACAAGTGCTAGGGATGTAACCTACAACATGATTACTATAGCTAACATTGCTGTATGATATATAGGAAAGTTAAGAGAGTAAATCCTAAGAGTTCTCACCAAGGGATAAAATTCTTTTTTCTTTTCTTTTTATTGTATCTATATGGTAAGATGGATGTTAGTTGAAACTATTGTGGTAATCATTTCATAATATGTGTAAATCAAGCCATCATGCTGTGTGCCTTAAATTACACAGTGATGTATGTCAATTATTTCTCAATAAAACTGGAAAAAAGTTGTAAATTGTAACATATTTGCCAAAGCACAAAAATTAATATTTTCAGTATATTTCTACTTATGTCACCATATCCTATTTCCCTCTTCCTTTTATGTAAGTTAACATAAAATTTATATACAATAAAATAAATCAATCTCAAAAAATAAAAGCTGACTGCTTCTCTAATTACTTCCTTATGCCCTCCACACCTCTTGAAGGAGTAAGGAGCCAAACTCATTTCAGAGTGTCTATTCACTATTTGATTAGAATGTGTGTTACATGTATTTCACTTGGTGAACATAGTGTTGTAGTTAATAGTGGTGTTGGAAAAATATGAATTCAACACAGGCTCTGTAATTTTCTAACTGGATGACCCTCATCAAGTTCCACGGCCTCTCTGAATCACAATGTCGTGTCTGTACAGTGAGGATATCAATTCCTAACTCTCCAGGTGGTTAAAAATAGTGTGAAAATATGTATATTCAGTATACATACATGATAGTATTATTATATTGACATGTTCTAATTTTTAAAACAGTACAGCCGAACTGTGAGCAAATTGCTGCTATCATGATAAGAACAACAACAATAATAACATTTATAGGGCATCACATTTTGCCACACACTTTACATACATTTTCTTATTTGAGGCTTTCCAACCTGGTGAGCTTGGCAGAGGGGGTATTTTTAAATACACATTTTAGAAATTGGAGATTGAGGATCAGAGAGGCAAATTTAAAGTCACATAGTTGGTCAGCTAGGTATTGTGTATCCCGTTATTGAAAGGAGGATACTGACATTCAAAGATAAGCGACTTGCTGAAAGGAGGAAAGCTAGTAAATAGAAATGAAAACTGGAACCCAATAGAGATGATATCAGTTTGAATTGATATCAAATCCCCACTCTTTTTATAATAGCTAGTTAATTTTAATTCTCAAGAAATTTTCTGCCTCATATATCACTTCCTGAGAGAGATATGTTAGTGTAAACTATAGTACCAGTTCAAACTGTCCCCATCTTATCAACAGAAGGTTAAAGTTATTTTTCAGGGGAAAGACAAAACTGCGAGTCATGTAGCCAGAGCATGAACAGAGGAGAAAATCTTGACCTGAAATAACACCCAGAACCCAAGATTCTCCCTACCATGGAACCAAAGGACCAGGACAGGACCAGAATTGGAAAGTCAGACTCTCATCAGAAGTGAGGGGTCCATTGTGTAGAAAGATCCAGCATTAAAGCCCCTTCCACACCTTACTATAAATGTTTAAAGCCCTCCAATCAAAACCTGCCTCACCAAGGCTTCCACATACCAGCCCGTTCCCCTAACCTCTTAAATTTTGCCCCAAGCCCTGGATCAAGGAGACAGATTTGAGAGCCTTGCCTCCTGTCTCCTTGATGGTCAACCCTACAATAAAGCCTTTTCTTGTCTCAGAAGCTGGTGCTGTAATTATTGGGTTTTTGTATGCATCCTGGGAACCCCCTTTTGTGCAGTAACTTTAGTATTTCCAACTACCAGTTGTAATTTCTTAACTATTGTTCATTTTCTCAGTATTATAGAACATCCCTCTTAAACTCTTATGATGTTTTTATTTGTTTTTATTTGAAAGTGTATTTTGATCTTAAAATTTCTATCCTGGTTTTCTTTTGGTTCATATTTGCCTTTCCTTTCTTTATTTTCAACTCTCTTTATACTTTTCTTGTAAATGTGTCACTCTCGTAGACTACTTACTCCTGGTCTTGGTTTTGCAAACACAAACCGAGACTCTCCTCTTTTGATCACTAAGTTTATCCATATATTCTCATTGTGATCTCTCTTATATTAAAACTTATTTCTGCCAACTTATTTCACGTCTTCCAGTTACCTTGTTTTCCTTAAAATCAATCCTTTTCAGCCTCTGTTTGGGTAGGTTAAATTTTATTCCAGCTATTTAAAAGTTATATATTCTATTTTTGTTTTTTGTATGGTTATCTTACACATACTCATTTTTTTCTATCAAATTACTACCCTTAATATTTCCCTCCTATACAAGCAGACAAGCATCTCAACACATTTTTATCTCCTTTTTTTTTTTTTAATTCCTTTTTGTCCTCTATCACTAGCCCTTGCTTGTTATAATTTAGTTCTGGGTTGATATAAATGTTCTTGAGAATTGGAATTGTTTGTTTTTGTTTTTTGGGTTCTGTTTTTTTTTTTTGAGAGAGAGCAATAAATTTTACTAAGTTTGTTAGCTCCACTTTTTATACATATGGTGGCTTTAAAACATGTCTGCAAATTCTTTGCACTCCTCCCACAAGTGGGGGATGTAATTCTTCTCTCCTTGCACATGGACCCATTAATGACTTATTCCTTTTTTTATAACAGCTTTATTGAGATAAAATTAACATGCAATAAACTGAACACATTTGAAGTATACATTAAGTTTTGACGTATGTACCCCCCCATGAAATCAAGATGAGAAACAAATCTATCTCCCCAAAAGTTTCCTTATGCCCCTTGAAATCCCTTTCCCCCACCTCTCCTGCACCCCTCCCCTACCCTCCATGTCTCCAGGCAACCACTGCTCTGCTTTCTGTCTCTAAAACTAGTTTTCACTTTCTAGAATTGTATATAAAAGGAATCATATAGTATGTACTGTATCGACTGGCTTCTTTCACTTTGCATAGTTATTTTGAGATTCATACATATTGTTGTGTGTATCAATAGCTCATTCTTTCTTACTATTGAATAGTATCCCATCGTATGGATATACCACAATTTGTTTATCCCTTCATCTTTTGATGGACATTTGGGTTGTTTCCAGATCTTGGTTATTACAAATAAAGCTGCTTCAAACATTTGTGTATAAATCTTTGTATGGACATATGCTTTCATTTCTCTTGCTAAAAATAGCTGGGAGTAGAATGGCTGGATTATAAGATAAGTACATGTTTAACTTTTTAAGAAACTGTGAGACTGTTTTTCAAAGTGTTTGTAGCATTTTAAATTCCTATTAGCAGTGTATGAAAATTCTAGTTGCTCCCTATCCTCTCCAAAATTTAATATAGTTAGGCTATTTCTGCATACAAGTCCTGTATCAGATATATGATTTGAAATATTTTCTCCCAGTCTGTAGCACGTCTTTTCTTTTTCTTAACAGTTATCTTTCAAAGAGCAAAAGTTTGATTTTGATGCAGTCCAATTTATCAATTTTTTCCTTTTATGTGCTTTGGTATTACATGAGAGAAATCTTTGTCTAACCCAAATTTGTAAAGACTTCCGTCTATGCTTTCTTCCAGAAGTTTTATAGCTTTTGTTCTTACATTTATATCTATGATTCATTTTGAGTTAAATTTTTTACATAGAACAAGGTATGTAGCAACATTCCTCCCTTCCTCCCTCCATCGCCTTTTCTCTCCCCCTCCCTCCCTTTCTTTCTCTTTTTTCCCTCCTTACCTTCTTTCTCTCTCTCTCTTTTTTGGCATATGACTGTACAATTGTTCCACCTCATTTATTGAAAGGTTATCATTTCTCCACTGAATTGCCTTTGCACCAGTGCACCATTGTCAAAAATTAGTTGTCCATATAGGTGTCAATCTATTTCTGGAGTCTCTATCCTGTTTCATTTATTTGTTTGTCTATCTTTAATGAATACTACACTGTCTCGATTATTGTAGCTTTCTGATAAGTCTTGAAAGGAGGTAGTGTTAGTCCTCTAACTTTATTCCCCCTTGCGAAGTCATTTTGGCTATTCTAGGTCCTTTGCATTCCTATATGAATTTTAGAATCAGCTTATCAGTTTCTAAAAAAGAAAAAGCCTGCTGAGATTTTGGTTGAAATTGTTTTAAATCTCTAAATCACTCTGGGAAAACTGACATCTTAACAATATTGAGTCTGCTGACCAATAGGCGTAGTATATCTCACTATTTACTTAGGTCTCCTTTATAATTTCTCAGTAATGTTTTATAGTTTTTAGTGTACAGGTCATGCATAGCTACCTAAGTCTAATATTTTTTGATGTTATTGTAAAGAGTATAGTTTTTTATATTTTAATTTCCAATTGTTCATATCTAATATATAGAGACAGAATTGATTTTTGTATGTTAATCTTGTATCTTGCAACCTTGCAAAATCCACTTGTTAGTTCTACTTTTGGATATTACACAAGATTTTCTACATAGACAATCATGTCATTTGTGGATAAAGACAATTTCACTACTTCCTTTCCAATCTAGATGCCTTTCCCCTACGTCTTATTGCCTGATTTAGTGTATAGGGCCTCCAATACAATGTAGAATAGAAATGGTGAGAGTGGACATCTTAGCTTTTTCCTGATCTTGGGAGGAAAGTCTTTCACCATTAAGTCTGATGCTAGCTGTAGGCTTTTTGAATATGATCTTTATCAAGTTAACAAAGTTTCCTTCACTTCTTAGTTTGCTGAGAGTTTCTGATCAGGAATGGATGCTAGATTTTATCAAATGATTTTCCTGTGTCTATTGAGATTTTCATATGGATTTTCATCTTTAGTTTTTTAATGTAGTTAATTACAATGATTAATCTGTAATTCAACTTTGCATTCCCAGGATAAACCACACTTGTCACAATGTATTATCCTCTTAATACATTGTTGCTTTGATTTGCTAAAATTTGATTAGAATTTTTTTATCTGTGTTCATGAGAGCTATTGGTCTATAGTTTTCTTTTTTTGTAGTGTATATTTTTTTCTAGTTTTACTATCAGAGTAATGCCAGACTCATAGAATAAATTGGAAACTATTCCCTTCTCTTCAACTTTCTGGAAGAGTTTCTGTAGAATTGGTATCCTTTCTTCTTTAAATGCTTAATAGATTGAACTAGTGAAGCCAACAAGCTAATATAGGGATATTCACTTTATCTTTTTCTTCTTCAATGAGCTTTGGTAGTTTGTGTCTTTTAAGAAATTTGTACATTCCATTTAAGTTGTCAAGCGTATTGGCATAAAGTTGTTTATAATATTCCCTTATTGTCCTTTTAATACCTGTAGGATCTACAGTGCTGTTAACTCTGTCATTCCCGATACTGGTAATTTGTATCTTCTCTCTCTTTTTTTATTTGTCAGTCTTGCGGGAGGTTTTTCAATTTTATTGCTTTTTCTTGAAAAACCAGCTTTTGATTTCTGTTTTTCTATTTTCTATTTCATTGATTTCCAATCTGACCTTTATATTTTGTCAACATTTTTCTAGTTTCTTATGGTAAAAGATGAGGTTTTTGAGACCTTTCTTTTTTTTTTAGGTATTTAGTATTATAGATTCTGTAAATACTGTGTTTATAGCATCCCAAAAAATTTTATGTTGTGTTTTAAATTTCATTCCATTCAAAAGACTTTCTAATTTCCTCATTAGTTTCTTCTTTGACCCATTAGGTTACATAGAATTGTGTTATTTACTTTCCAAACATTTGGAAATTTTCCAGAGATCTTACTTTTATTGATTTCTAATTTAATTTCACTGTGATTAAAGAGAATAGTTTGTATGACCTGAATCTTTTTAAATTTATTGCGATTTGTTTAATGGTCCAGATATAGTATACATTGGTAAATCTTTCATGTATTCTTGAAAAGAATCTATATTCAGCCGTTTTTGGGTGAAGTGCTGTTCAGGTCTTCTATATCCTTACTGTCTTTTTATTGGCTCTGTCAGTTATTGGGAAAGGACTATTAAAATATCTGACTATAATTGTGGATATATATTTCTCCTTATGGTTCTATCAGCTTTTGCTTCAAGTATTTTGAAACTCTGTTATTATATGCATAAATGTTTAGGAATGTTATGTCCTCTTTATGAATGAACCCTTTATTTTTACGAAATTACCTTCATTCCTTGTAATATTTCCACTGAAATCTACTTTGTCTGATTTAGCATAGCTGCTCTGGCTTTGTTTCAGTTTCTGTTAACTCAGTATCTTTTTTCTATCCTTTTACTTTTAACTTATTTTTGTCTTTATATTTAAAATGGGTTTCATGGCAGCAGATAGTTGGGTCTCGCTTTTTTATGTTCCACGGTAATTATTTCTCTTTTTAAGGTAATTTTATACTTACAGAACAATTGTAAGAATAATACAGAGAGTTTTCATATACTCGTCACCAATTTCCCTTTTGTTAACGTCTTAAGTAATCATAGATCATTTACCGAAATTAAGAAATTGACTTTGATCTGTGGGTTTCATGTTTTAATCAAAATTTTAAAAATTTCAGCCATTATTTCCTCAAATATTTTTTCCATTGCACCCTTCTGTCCCCTCTCCTAAATGAGAGGTATTCCGCTTACATGTACGTTAGGCTGCTTGAACTCATCCTTACTTCTCACTGGTGTTTCATTCATATTTTTTAGTTTTTTCACCCTCTCTGCTTCATTTTGGAAAGCTTCTACATCTTCAATTTCACTATATTTTTCTTCTGCAGTGTCTAATCTGTCATTAGTTACATTCAGTGCATTTTGCATCTAACACGTAATTTTTATCTCTTTAAAGTTCTTTTTTTAATGTATTTTCCACGTGTCCACTTAACATGGTCCATTTTCCCTAGCTTTTTAAACATATGGAACACAGTTATAATAATTTTCTTAACATTTATTAGAGGGGACTGGAGCAGCATTTATCCTAGAGTAATTAGTCCCCACTACCAAGGCAAGATGCTTCTGAGTTTTTAACCTAATGTTCTATGAATTATCAAAATTTCCTGCCTGGGAACAGGCACTCTTCCCAGGCTTGTGCAACCTCTGGTTACTATTTTGTGTAATCTTTTCAGGTGGTTCTTTTTTTGGCCTCAGGTAGTTTTCTTATACACATGCACTGATCAGCACTATGCTGAATACTCAAGAGCGTCCCTCTTCAGATCTCTGGGTTCTTCCTCTGGATGAAACTTTCTTGTCTCCAGTACTCTGCCCTAGAAACTCTAACCACCTTGGTCTCCTGGACTCTCTGCTCTGTCTCAGGGAATTTGCTGAGCTCTGCTTGGGTTGCCTCTCCCTGTGTCAAGGCCTGAAAACTCTCTCAAATCAGTAGTAGGCGGCAATCATAGGGTTTACCTTGTTTGTTTTCCATTTTTCAAGGGTTACTATCACTCATTGTCTGATTCCAATTTCTTGAAAACCATTGTTTCCTATACTTTCTCCAGTTTTTTGTTTCAGACAAGAGAGTAAGTCTGGTCCTTGTTACTCCATCTTTGTTGGAAGGAGAAGTCCCTGTGACTCAATCTTCCTTGGTAAATATTTATCCCTCTAACAAATAGAATGCAGTAGAGATAAGACTCCTGAGGGACAATCCTCCATGAGTCTCTTGCATTTCATCACATCTTCCAAGCAGAGACATTGACCATATGTTTTTCCAAGCTAATTTTTGAAGAATATTTTTATAATGAACTGAATTAGAAAATAGAATAATATCTCCCTTTGGAGCAAAGGGCACGTTTTGCTTAAAGTCCTGGAAAATAGAGATAGAGTCTTTCCACAGTAAAGGATAAGCATGCTTACTGTCTAGTAAAATATGTATGGGTTTCCTAAGTTCAATGATCCTCTCCTGTAATGCAACCCAGTATGTGAGACGTTGTCACTTGACCCTCTTTGCATCACCTTTTGGGAACTGGAGGTCAACATATCGGTGGAAGAATATGCTTAGTCTCTGTCTACTGCTATTGCTGCAAGTAATAAATTATCCTTTGTCTCTGATCTAGGAATCTTGTGCCTTTTGCCAGCATCGGTGAAACTGCTATAGCCTAATTTGTTAGTTTGAAAGTAAAATAAAATCTCATACCCTTCATAGTTCTAGACAGATGAGATGGAACATGCTAGGTTAAAAAGCAATATGACTTCTGCCTGGCTTTCTCTCTTGAGGCACACACCTTGCGAGTCCTGAGTCAATGTTACATGTCTGGCTACCTTAAACTCCAGCCTTTGAGCCATACTCCTAAGTGGAGCAGAGATGAGCTGTCCCCATAGCCCTGCCTAGTTTGCAGATTACAGGGCAAATAAATGCTATTGTTATTTTAAACCACTAAGTTTTGGGGTGATTTATTATGCAGTACTAGACAACTTAAACACTATGTCTTTCATAGCGTCCTTCTGGATTTCTTATTCTTTTTGCTAGAGCCCTTTCTCCAAAAGGTTTTTAAAGAGGTTCTTGGGTAGTAAACTTCTGAGACCTTACAGGCATAAAAAGATATTTGTCTTTCTACCACATTTAAAAATAGCCTAGTTGGTTGTGAAAGTATAAGCCTGAAGTTCTTTTCCTTCACCACAATATCTACTGTTTTCTTTCATCTACGTTACTGTTGTAAACTCTGATGTCAGTTTTATATTTATTTCTTTACAGATGATCTACAGTTTGTCCCAGCAACATATTAGATGTTTTTCTGTTGCCTCAATGGCTCCTAAAGATGACAAGGGAGGGCTACAACATGACCAACACCTGTTCTTATTATTTTGGAGTATCATTCATCTACCTTATTCTTCTCTTTATGTCCATAAATTGTAACAGTATTTCCTTAGACACCAAAAGGGAAAAAACCTCCCTGGGCCTTTAATTTCTAACACTGGCTTGTGAATGGTAAGAACAACTGGCAGCGTCCAGCCTGGCCAACGCATTTCTGTGTGTCTCCGAGATGAATTTTCCAGTGCCCAGCAATACTAGGCCACAGGAAATCCAGGCAAACGATATAGACAGAATTTTATTCTTATTTGGACATTATAATAGAGTTTAAACTCCCACAAATGACTACAATTAAATTCAACCACTTAACACGTGGATACCAGAAATAGTGGGGCCTTAAAATCATTTGTTTTTTGAGCAACTGACAATTCAATATCTGTATCTTTCTTGGAAGTCACAGAGCACGCTGGTCATATAATTACTACAGAAATGCTCCTAAGTCAAGTAGAAAGAAAGAGAGAGAACAGGAGATGTCAATGCTCTTATTTCTTAATGCTCTTTTTGTAAACTATTTTTTGAAGATATTTTGGAAGATAAACCTCTTGAGGGCAGACCAGATACTATGCTCCTTCATTGCCTTTCAAGAACTGGGAGACTGAGTAATCAAGACTGAGCAAAGAATAAGAAGAATGTCTGCAACACTTTAAACTTCCCAAAGAAGTTACCAGGTAGAAGGGGACAAGTTCAGTGACTGATCTTCCTGACAAAATGACCTATGAAAGCTTGATGACCCTTGACATCTCATGGAACCAAGGAGTCAGCAAAACAAGGTGAAAATGTTAAAGGGGGAATACAAGAAACACAAAGAAAGATGACAAGTTAAACATAATCCACAGAATAAGAAGTGTCAGAAGCCTCCTCCGCGGTACACCTACAAACACCTGCCCTTTTGTTAATACATAAAAGAGAGCATCTCACTGTAACTTCTTCCCTTCCTTGGTGGTGGGGAGGAAACGAGATGACTAGGCAGTGTGAGGGTGCCTGGTGGGAGAGATTTTACTGGGCAGCTCTCTGGACAATGCATCCCACACGCTGTATTTTACCTTAATCGGTCTTTTATCTGTTACCGCCGGCCCATCTCAGTTATTCAGCTCTTCCAACTCCACCTCCTTCCTCCTTTATTGCTCCATTCACAGAATCTCACAGACGCTAATAAATTAAAGTAGACATATTCACTGAAGAATCCACGTGTGTGTTGGGAATGAATGGTGGAGGAACTATCTTGACCTGGAAACTTCTGATTTGAGCCAACTTTCAAAGAGAGAAGAGAATAATCAGCCACTTGTGAGATTCTTTCTTTAATTATATGAGATCTTATTCAAATTTTCAATCTACAGTCACAGATCTCTGAGGACATTTGATGTTTATGACCTGGCACCAGTGGAGTACCCTCCATGCTCACAAATAGCTCACCCATTTGCCCTGGCCTTAAATCCCGCCAAAAAGGGGAGAGCCTTTTATTTTAAGCATTTCTTTCTATTTAGTAACAAAAAAAATAGATAGAAAAGTTAGAGTGAATAAGACAACGGGATACAAAAAAAGAGTATAAATGAGTTATTCATATCAGTTTCACTAGTGGGAAAAATTGCTATAGTTAATGAATAAGGATCAGAGGAAGGGAAATTCTTCAACGAAGAGTTGAAAGAAAGAGATGAAGAGTTTGGAGCAGGATGCAACAATTATTTTCTTAACAAATACCATTTATATAATATGTTTTTTTCCCTTTCTGGACGTCAGATGCAGAGGATTGAGTTAATGATTCCCTCAGTTCAGGGCACGTTATCATCACTAGTCAAAGCAAGACCTCTCTTTTATTTTTTAATTTTTTCCATTTTATGTCTATTCCTCATTCTTATTCTCTCTCTCCACAGGTAGCCATTCTAATGTATTAAACTTATATCTTTTTGTTCACATGTGTTCTTGCAAAATGCAAATGGTTTTGTTACCTTTAATTTACATAAATAATATCATGTTATATATTTCTATCTATTTTTAAATTTTCCTTTACTCAGGACCATGTATTTAAGATTCATCTATGTTACTATGATAAATAGTTTTCCCTGTGCACTCTCCCAGTGATGTGCACCTAGATTGCCTCTGGTTACCTCACCCCAAAGGATGCTGAAGTCAATATCCATGTATACAGCCCTTAAGGACCTGTGTGAGAATCTCTTTGGACTCTATAATTCTACTCCAGGAATAGAATTGCTGAGAATAAGGTTAAAATATACTTAAAACACTCTAGTTTGGGGATTTTTTTTTTTTGCCACTTTTTCTTATACGTGAGGTTGGTATTATTGTTATCATCACAATCTAACAGTTGAATAAATGGAGGGATCAGACGTTGAAAGAGATGTCCACAGTCACTCAATGAGTAAAGAGTGGACCTTTCTCTTTTGACTACAGGGTTCTTCTCTGTTCTTCGTACCACATCACAGTGTCTGCACAAACTTGTCCTATCCTGAAACTGGAAAGTGGATTAGATTTGTCACATTACATGTCCTGTGGGCTGTCTAACCATTCTCTCCCTTGTGAATATAGTATAAATAGCAACTCGTAGAGCTAAGTTAGTGATGTGGGATATACAAGCTCCCTGTTGACTGATGGCAGCGCTAGTGATCTCGTTTAACTGTTTTCTTGTGTACTAGAAATAATACCTCTGTATTAAAATCAGGGACAATCAAATGCATGCAACTTGCTGGCACAGGCCTTAAGATGAATTTCCAAAAAGATGACCGACTCTTGAAGATCTGTCAAGGAAAGGGCAATAAAGCTTTTAATTGGTACCCCTTGTATGTGAGGCATATGGAAGGCCTGACACCATAAGCTTTTGAAAAGGGAGATTAGGTTTAAATGTGCTGAGAAAAGAAAATAGAATAAAGCCACCTTATGATAGATTACTCAAAAATATTTTATAAATACTTAATGATAAATAATCTGAGTGTTAGAACAATCGTATTATGTAATTTACTCAGTCTTTATGTATGTACTATTTGTTTTTAACCTTATTCAGCACAAGGCCCCCACATTCTTCTGATGCTGTCACATGGCAGCCCCAGTGGCCACACTGCAATACCTCTCTTATCAATGCGAGGTTCTCAGTCCCCAGGAAAGCCTGATATAGTCATTCCAGACATTCTTACACAGACATGTCTATCTTTTACAGGGCTTTGAACTTGGGTGCTAAATCAAAGAATGCTCTTACGAGGGAGAATGCATCCTATAATTCACAATGGAAATTCACTTCATCAAGAGCAATGACTGAATCTCAACTTGGGGAGAGAGAGGAGACTCCTCGCAGAGTCTCCTGGGATGCAGGTATTTGTGTTTGGGGAGTGGGAGGTTTTAAACATTATAAGCCTTTATCTAAGAGATTCTTATCCCCTTCCCCAGTGGTTTTTGATCCATCCACCTACCACCTAAGCCTACGACTTTTAGGACAATTTCCTCCGTACTTTTTGGATAGTCAGCCCCTACAGATAATAACAGTGTCACCAGTCACTTGAACAAATGTCTTCTGTAGAGCCTGTAAACTAAGCATTAGGAAACTGGGTTCAGTGATGAGCCAGATTGGAATTTCAGAAGAAAGATTCTCTTAGGTTCCCTCAATTGCTATGACATTTTTATTTTTCAAAAGTACCTTGACATATTAGTCCACTGCAAAAGCAGTGAGCTAATTTTAGGCCAGGGGCCTGGGTTGTAATTGTGCTTTCTGCTGTAAACTGTGTTATATATTGGGGAACGTGATGGCTCTTCAGGGCTTTAGTGGTCTAGTTGGACTAGACAAATGCCAAGATCTTGTCCAGTTCATAAGTTATTAAGCTATTAAACCTAGACAAAAAGGCAAACTACAATAAGAACTCAGAATATTATGCCTCTGATTGCCCTAATTTTCTAATTTTTTGAATCAGGAACATAAAATACTGTTTCCTTCCATCTTGACACTTCTCTCTATGATTTAATATTCTCTGGAGCACAACTATTAATACGTATGGAGTCTCTGTACTAAGAAGCAGGTTGGGCCACAGGAATGTGTTTCTGGTCCCCTTTGTTGGATAGCCTAGGAAGCAAAGTGGGTTTCCTTAGGAAGGACTTTTTGGAGAACAGTGGTTTTCATACTTAGCAGCATCAGAATCCCACCGATTACTGGGCCCACCCCCAGAGTTGTTGACTCAGTAGATCGGGGACAGCGTCTGAACATTTGTATTTCTAACAAGTTTCCAGGTGACGCTGATGCTCCTGGTCTGGGGACCACGCTTGGAGAACCACTGTTATAGAACATCATTTGCCCAGTGTTGAGGCAGTGATCTGAATCTCTCCATGTCAACCTTGTCCCCAGGTTACAGTATGTGATGGGCAGCCTTTGTGATGATGCCACAACCTTCTATTTCAGATTCCAAAAGATCCTGTTTTCCAGTAATAATCACCACACACACCCACACACACACACACACACACACACACACCAGCAACACAGAAAATAGAGAATAGGGCAAACTTACATACAGTCGCTCAATTTCCCCATTCTTCTTCTCTTCACGGCTCAAAACTGTACACAATCTAGTTCACATAATGTCCTAAAATAATAAAAAGATTGGTGTATTTTGGATAGTGTACTATCAGGTTTCAGCAGAATCTAATAGTGAAAGATCACAGATCAGAGTTCAGATACGACCTCCCATTCTCTCTGGAGTAGTTGATATTTACTGAGCATTTTCTGTTTAGCCATCCCTGGCGGTCCAGCGGTTAAGATTCAGCCCTCTTGCCTCCACAGCCCAGGTTCATTTCCCAGTCAGGGAACCACACCACCTGTCTGTCAGTTGTCATACTGTGGTAGCTGCATGTCGCTGTGATGCTGAAAGCTATGCCACCGGTATTTCAAATACCAGCAGGGTCGCCCATGGTGGACATGTTTCAGTGGAGCTTCCAGATGAAGACAGACTAGGAAGAAGGACCTGGCCACCCACTTCCAAAAAGATTGGCCATGAAAACCCTGTGAACAGCAGCAGAGCATTGTCTGATATAGTCTTGTCTGAATGCGAGAGGATGGCACAAAAAGAGTGGGCGGTGTTCTGCTCTGCTGTACACAGAGTCGCTAGGAGTCAGAATTGACTCAACAGCACTAACAACAACAAATTTTCTGTTTACCATGAAATGTGTTATTATCTCGTGTAAGTCTTAAAACATTCCTATTAGATGGCTATTATTTTTATCCCCATTTTGTAGATGGGGAAACCAAGATCTAGAAAGGCAAAGTAACTGTCCTGAGGTTGTCCAAAAGCAAGTGGTGGGGCCAGCCCCAGTGGCCTACTGGTGAAGCTCAGCACACTCTGCTGAGATGGCCCGGATTTGGTTCCTGGGCACAGACCTACAGACTAGTCTGTTGGCGGCCATGCAGTGGTGGCGGCTCACATAAGAAATAGAGCAAGATTGGCAGCAGATGTTAGCTCAGGACGAATCTTCCTTAGCAAAAAAAAAAGAAGTGGTGGAACTAGGATTTGCTGTGCCATCCTGTCTCCCACTATATAATACTGGAAAATTATGAAACGGCCTCTTTACTGTTTACAATCTGTAAAATGGGCCTACCTCCCAGGGATAATGCAGGAATGAATAAGATAATAGACTTATTAAGTGCCATGGAGAAAGAATATGTTGTGGCTACAAGATGTTACTTTTTGAAATATTTTAGATGTTACTCTCCTTTTTTACAACAAATCAAATGCTATATTCTATAAATTTATTATTATCTGTTTTACTCTCTTTGCACTTCTGAACCTCAAAGAATTATTTTTTGTCCTTTTCCTCAAAATGGTGATGTGTTCCTTTTTCCTGCTGACATTCAATGGAACTACTCAAAAAGTATTTTATTTTTAACTTGTAACCCTAAAGGCAGATGTTCTGGTGTCACCAGAGATTAGTGGAAAGAGAATCTTCTCAGGATTTGAGCTCCAGCCCTGGCTCTGCTGCTGTCACTGTGATTCTGGTGGTCATTGATTGCTGCATTTACATCTGATGGAGTTGGGCTTGATCAGAGGGACTCAAATTTTTCCCCACCACGGTATAGGATGGATGATTTTCACTTACACAAAGCCAGATTTGGGTGAAACCCATAAATATTTTCCAGGGATGCAAAACAAATATGATTACAGACATTTCTTACTAAGTGCAACAACTATAATAATTAACAGAATGTCAGTTATCTTACTCACCATGTCATAGATAAGATAGACTGAGGGTTATGAGCAATTCACAGCAAGCTGGCTGTAACTCCACCTCTTTACTCCCAATCAAGAAAGCACTTCAGAATGCAAGTGAGTAAGCATGATGACCATCACAGGAAATACCTGAAATCTAATCCATTTTAAAAAAACAAATCATTTCCAAATAGCATCGCTTTCACCTGATCACCATCTGTGGCTGAGAACTACAGGACTAGATGATTTTCAGTTCTCTTTCAACACAAACATCTCATTTATGGTCTTGGAACTTTCATCCAATAGATCTTCACAGTGGTCTTTCTGGATTCACTGCTTTGAGGATGACCTACACAGCACAATTACTTCTAAGTTTTGTCCAGTTTGCTAATCTGAAAAAAAGAGTGTTGTAGCAATTCCTTGAAAAAACTTAAGAATAGCCCTGAGAAGAAAATAAAATTGCTGACTCCATCATTTCTCCCCCAGAGTCCTGAGACTCATGGAACATGTCAGGTTGCCCGGTGCCTGACATGAAGCTTATGAAGATTATTGTCATCTGATCAAAGATGGCCTGAGCCCTGGGATGGAGGAAATCATAGAGCCCCTAATTCTTAGGTGCCCAAACCCTTCAAATGGGAAGTCCTCTAGGTCGAAGCTGTCTACTTTCATTTTTACATTCAGCATTCCTCCCTATTTATTTATTCCCCTTTGGGATTTATTTATTTTCCCTTTGGGATTCTTAAAAGCCTGCCTAGGAAATTTTGAGAAAATATATTTAATCTCCATAAGGACAACACAATATTTGTGTTACAATTTCTTGTTACAAATGTCACTCACTTAGCATTTACCCTATCTATCCTGGCACAAAGTCTTCAAAAACAGGATATTCTCCTTAAGTCCTATTTTAGCTATAACACGGCAAATCGCAAGCAAGCTTTTCTAATTTTTTATATGGATATCTTGGAATTTCCACAGCTTGTTCTGAGCCAACAAAAATATACAGAGATGGAAAGCAGGGAATTTTTGAATTCCGTTGATTTACTTCACAACATTACTTTTTGGAAAATACATCTGCTTAGCGTATTAGTGGTAGTGAATTTTAAGTGTGATTTGGAAATGGAAAGTTGGTTTCTGCGAAATCAGAAGGAAAAATAGTAAAAATAGTTTACAGCTGACGATACCACAACCCAGGAAAGGGTGGTGCCTAAGTTACCTACAAAGCTTTGCTCGACAGCCATCATACAGGAAGACCGAAAAAGCTCTCAGGTTGAGCTAAATTGATACTGTTTTGAAAGTAGGCAGTGTGCTGCAGCAGAAAGAACACTAACGGTGGAATCAGGAAACTTCACATCTAGTCCTAGTTTTCCTGTTACCTAGCTGTGTACCTTCAAGTAGGTCAGTTAACCTCTCTGACCCTCAGTTTCCTCCTCCATCTAATAGAGATCAAAATACTCGCCCTGCGTACTTCCTAGAATTGTTAGGAGGTTCACGTGAGAAAAATTTATTAAAGAATTTAAACAATTATAAAGCACTTCACAAATCTGAGATATCTTTATAATATCTTTCAACAATTCAGTTAATCTTTGAACATGAGATATTTAAATGGCATGGGGTGGCAAGATTAATTGGGGCATTTTAGCTAGCCAAGACTTGGTGTGTATATCATTAGTACTTGTTTACACCCTCGGAAGTCTATCCAAATATCTCTTTGGAGCAACGTCAGCAAATATTAACGATTCTGCTATGTGATTTAAGGAAAGACTACAAGTTATTCCTGTTAAGACCACCTTCCTCTATTCTGCTCTTCTTCCAAAGTTCAATGAGCTCCTGGAAATACCACCCCTCCCCTGCACATCGTAGTCTTACCACTACAAATTGCCTATGAAGCCACACCCAGAGGATGATGATAATTAGGTCTTATCCTAGGCCTTCCTTTAAGAGACCATCAGGATGAATCCTGTCTTTCCTTATATCCTTCTTGACAAATCCAAACTTCTGGACTCATTACGAATACCTCTCTGCACGTTCATTAGTCTGAGCTAATTCTGGGTCTTCCAAGACTTTCATTGTGCCCTCTAGAGTTTAAGATCAATCATCTGCAAAGTCTCTGATAGTCTCTACCTTCGCTAAGCCTTTCCTTCATCTTTTTATTCTAATGGAAGCTTGGCTTGGTTTGATAACACTCTTTCCACTGGAGCCCTGTTAGATGGTGACCCCACATGCCACTGAGCCTGGAGGTTAGATTAGGGGCCCTCTTTCTTCTCTTGCTGGTTCCAAACATTTCTCTTCTCCACTACTGCCCAAAGCCCATCTTCTTTAACCTCCTGATACCTTCTGGTGACTCTACTTAATTCATTAATGATTTTGACACCTGGTTCAAATTCTTCCTTTCCACCATTCCTATCTTTATTCTTAGTAACTTGAATATCCTCACAGACCTGGCCTCTGAATTCCTTGACCTCCTTGCTTGTCATAATCATTTCCTCTACCCAGCCCTCGTCATTCCCTCTCATAGTCATTCTCTAAAACTTGTCATTGCTCATAATATTACTCACTGAAATCTTGATATCAAGATTCCCCTTTTCTGACCACCACCTCCTTACGTTTTTCCAATTCATTTACTCTGCTACACTTATAAATGAACAGTTCTTTGACTCTGTTCTATTGTCCCTCTATACCATGTTCCAGACTCACCTTCACCTCCTGTGCCCCTCTTTTCCTTCATTGTTCTCATCTAGAAAACTCCCAACTTTGGTTAACCCAACATTACACCACGCAGAACCTGCACTGCTGTAGCTAAAGTTGGCTGAGGCCAAGCCAGGGAGGCTTTTAGGTGTGTGACTTAAGATATTTATTTATTTATTTTTAAATAGTCTGAGGAAAGGGGAGAGGGGAGGAGCAGCTTCTGAAAGAAACTCACCATCCTCTCGTTCAAACACTGTATACTTTCCCCTGGTATTTTCTTTGCTTCCCTGTCCTTTCTATCTTAACTTCCCTCTGCTATTCCATTGGCTCTTCAGGTTTGTTTATTTAGTTCCACTAGAATGTAAACTCCATGAAAAGTAGGGATATTGTTTGCTTTGTCACCACTGTATTTCTGAGTGCCTAGAACAGTGCTTGGCACATAGGAGGCACTCAATAAATATTCATTTTGTCATCAATCTTAGCTGTGGAGGGGAACTAGACATATCCATGTCCAGGGGCTCAAATAGAAACATTGGGACATACAGAGTAAATCCAAGAGCTCAGCACCTCTGCCAACAGCAGAAAGTCTGTTTAAAGTATAGAAAACAATAGCAATGACCTAAAGACATGAAATAGGATTTGCATTTCTAGGAACAAAAGAATATGTTCCTTGCAAAAGGATCTATGTTGGTTTGCTTAGAGTCATAGTGCCTGGACCAGCAGATATTTGGCCAATTTGTGTGATTCTTTAGCTACTCATGATTAGCCCAGAAATCATGATGAAGGGACCTTAGAAGTTAAGACTCATGCCCTAGACTGCCCTTTTATGTACAGAATAGAGGTAAGAATCCAGGTGTCCTTACTCCTGACTATTTCTTTTTGCTTCATGGTACCCCACAAATGTCAAAATATCTTTTAAACAGTTTAACAGTGCAGTGCTGAGCTACGGTCCTTGGAATGGCTCTAGGTTCCAAAATAAAACCTTATATGTTGTTTATGAAAATTAGAACTTTAATTTAGCATGTAAATTTATAAATCATCAAATTTTAAAGGGAGATTTCCAAAGGTGTTGTGTTTTGGGGGGGAAATGTCTATGTTTTAGTCAAATGGCAGAAAAGTTTTTTTATTTGATTTCTAAACAAAACTCTGATCATTGTAAATTATGAGATCATTCACAAATTAAATAAGCAATTTATTAGTAGATATAACACGTTTTGATTGAGGGTCATTTTCTCTCATGATATTTGCCTCTTTTTTCTTTCTCATGTATTTATTTGTCCCTATTTCCCACAAGCTCATAAAATGTCCTTTCCAAGTCTCCTCTCACAATGTAAACAGATGTTTTGCAATCATTCTGGAATGGGAGGGGACCTGAATATTTTCATCTCCTCAATTCCTTAGTGTTGCTCATGTTGCAAATGAAGAATGGAGTTGGAGGCGGGATTTGGGGGCGGGAAGTGTGGTGGGGGATGGTCTTATGGGGTGGCTTCCAGGAAGATCCCACTTAGGGCTGGCTGGATGCAACTACAAAAACATGGGTGGAAAGTGGATTTTGACGCTCAGGAGCTCCATTAATTTTCCTTCTAAGCTCTGACAAGGGGTAAAGGGAATTCCTTCTTTGGAGTTAGAGTCTTAGAGTTAGAGACTTGGGCAGACCTGGGTAGAGTGAATCTGGACAAGGCATTCCCATGCTGTCTGCCATCCCTCTCCTTCTTGTATACTTGGAGCAGATGCTGAATGGTCAGTATATGTTGTTCCAGTATTTAAATGTCAAAAATGGCCCTAAGGTGGTATTAAGAAGCTTATAGTCATCAAATTGAGAAGTGGGTGTAGTCTCCTGGATCATCTGTCATATTCATAGTGTGAGATTGGAGTTAGAGCTCATGAGCTTCTGGATCCTCTAAGTGGCATCAACGGGAAGGTGCGTCTCTCCCACACGCACTGAGACTGAGGCAACTTGGTGTAGTGCACCAAAGAGTGAGAAGAGCTGGGTTTAAGACCCAGTTCACAGTCTGTGTGATCTTGCTAAATGAAACTTCTCTGAGGCTCAGTTTCCTGATCAACACTGTGAAGATAAAAACAGCCACCTTACATCTCCCATAGGGTTGCTGTGAGGTTCACAGGCAATAATCTTAAGGCACTTTGGAAAACACTACACAAATGTGAAGTGTTATTAACAACTGAAAGAAATGTTCTGAACTATTGCCTCACTAATTATCTATTAGACAGCACCCAGCAGTTCAGAAAGCATGCGATTGTTTATTTCACATCACTTCACAGGCACTTGGGGCAGACAGAGCATCAGACCAGGGAATATGTAAAAATGGGCAAGACTTCTATACCCCAAGTGTTAAAATCTGTTGAGAAAGTAAAGCCCAGGCTGGAAATAGTAAGTAATGGAACAATTTCAAGGCAAGATGTTTTTTGTTTGTTTGTTTGTTTTGTTTTGTTTTTTGTGAGGAAGATTAGACCTGAGCTAACATCTGTTGCCAATCCTCCTCTTTTTGCTGAGGAAGATTGGCCCTGGGCTAACATCCGTGCCCATCTTCCTCTACTTTATATGTGGGACGCCTGCCACGGCATGGCTTGGTAAGCAACGTGTAGGTCTGCGCCCAGGATCAGAACCTGCGAACCCCGGGCTGCCGAAGTGGAGCCTGTGAACTTAACCACTACGCCCCCGGGCCGGCCCCTCAAGGTGTTTTTTAAGAAGGCCAGAGATGGAGATTACCAGAGAGTAAGGGAAGGTCATCCCAAACAGGAGAACTGAAATACACAAAGGCACCTTTGTCCATACGAAATGCTGAACTTAAATACATGGGATAGTCAAAGCATAAATGATTGCATTCTGGATTCTGTTAAATATATTTACAAAACGGAAAGGAAGAATAGTTTTTATACTGGCAGTCTCTTCCTATTATTATTTTAGGTAATAATTCAGTGCCAGATTAAAAATTCAGTAAATCACTCATTTCAGGTACATGTGTTTTACTAAATAGACACTTTTCCTCTTAATGATAAGTAACATTTTTCTCAAAATACAGAAAGTCACAATAAATCCATAGTGAAGTAGGCTTTTAACCAATGATCCTTCCTGTAGTTTGCTTTCCAGAAAATTTCAAATTCATATTAGCTTGCTAAAATACATTTTATTTCCTAATTACAGACAAAAGATAAATAAATGGCTGTTCTGTGAGTCACAACTTGAATTATGTGACAGTTCTTTCTTGATACTGTGCAATTCTTCTTCATTTTGATACAGGAACTGAGTCCATGTCTTTATTTACATATATATTCCCACTGCTAGCATGGTGTCTGTACAGCGGGGTCTCAACAAACATTTTGTGAACTGAACTGGATTAGGCAACTATGATTGACACTGCTAATTGCCTACCCATCACCCATCTTCCTTTTTTATTCTGAACAGAATCCTGGTTTATTTGGGGCAGTTAAAATATTCAATCTCCCACTTTTTCAATGAGATGTAAGTGGAAGTTGCCACCTGGGATTTCTTGGAAAGCTCTTTAAAAGGGGATAAACTCCACTGGCTTTGTCCTCTTGCCCTTCGCTTTTCCCTTCTTTTCCTTCCTGAAATACAGATGTAATGTTTGAGATGGAGCAGCCATCTTAGGATCTTGAGGGTTAGCCATATGCTAAGGATGACAGAACCAGAAACTAGAATCAATCTTGGTCCTCGATGTTTACTTCACATAGCTGATCCAGCTTTGAACTGCATACCCCTGGACCTCACATTATTATGTCCCTAGTAAAAGATTTCTATTACACACAGCCAAATGGAGACATAGACATACATCTTTTGACTCTATCTAAAGTAGTAATTCTCAAGGGGAGGAATTGACATTTTAGAACCTACTGAAGTGGTTTGTCACTTCCCCCACACCATTCTGATACGCCCTCCAAAAAAGGAATTGCTTTTCTTCTCACCTGGGTGAGAATCACTCTCACAATGAGCCACTGTTACTACCGGAAATGTCGCTCCTCTTAGATGTGTTAGGTCACTCAAGAAAAAAAGTTAGGAAACAGCTTCAGGGAGGCCTGTGATAAATTGACTACTTAGAAGTCATGAAAGAGTTGGAGTTGCTACAAACTCAGTAGTTAGTAAACAGGCTGAAAGAAGTATGCCTGATGCATCTCAGAGAAGCATCAGGAGATGCTTAGGATTTTCACATGGACAATGAGAAGACTGATGAAATTAGTCTAGAAAGAATGAATAGCACTGCCCACAATGATAGACTCTTAACATGGGAGGGCACCTTAGTGGCCATCCAATTGGATGTTTCATATAAGGCAAAACTTGACCTCTATCACATTGTTGGGAGATGTCATCTAACCTTGCTTGACCACTGCTAGTGACTAGGAGTTGGTGAATTTACAAGGTGACCCATTCCATTGTTGAAAAGATTTAATAACTGGAAAGTCCTTCTTTACAATGAACTAAGTATGGTTGTATCTTAATATTATTATGTGCCATTTATATAGCACTTTATGTATTTATTTAAAGAGATTTCACACAATCACTTTATTTGATAGTCATAAAAATCATGTGAATCACTTGAAATGGTACTATTATCACTATTTGAGCGTGTGTGAACAAGTGCAGAGAGGCTATCTGTACTTGTGCAAGGTTTTACAATTCCTAGATGGAGTAGCTGGATTTGAACTCGGGGCTATTGGACTATGAGTCAAGCTCTCTTTCAAATTGTTATTATTTGTTCATTCAATATTGATTTACTGAGCCCCTACTATCTACTGGTCACTATGTTAAATGCTGAAGATTTAATGGTGAACAGGACACACACATTCCTGGCCCTCCTAGAGTTAATCATTTAGTAACTGCCTACCAATGAGACCTATTTTAGCCCTTGGTATAACACAGAGCAACAAGTATAATCCTTCCTCTGCCCATCAGTCATTCAGTTATCACATAGCTTCATAGGTGTCTCTTACCCAAACAAAACATCCTGTTCCTTCAACAGCTCCTATTATGTCAGGGATTTTGGAGCTGTCTACCATCCTCATCACTTTCCTCTAGACACTCTATTTTTTCAATCTCTCTCATAAGAAATGGCATCTTGAATCAGACACCTTTGCTCCCAATATGGTCTTGGAGACCATGGCCTCGGGTGATTAGAAGGTTGAATTCTATGAGTGCAACTTGAGCTTATTGCATATATTTTGGTTTCCCATGGCAATGTTGGCTCATTTTCACTTTATAGATAACTAAAACCACCAGAGGGTCTTCCTATGGATTATGGTCAAGTCAACTCTCCTCCATATTGTACTCAAGTATTTGATGTTTTACATTCAAATGCTAGACTTTAATGCATTCCCGTTAAATTTCACTTCGTCTTCTGGACCATTATTACATTTTTTGAGATCTTCCTTATCTTGATGCTGTTGTCTCTAAGGTTCACTATCTTTCCCGGTCTTACATTATGAAAAAATTAGATAATCATGTCTTCTATGTTACTGACAAAAATGTTGAACTGAACAATTTCAAAGACAATAGAAAGTAACGATCTATGCAGGCAGATTAGTCCCAATCTGTTAACCTTACACTTGCGACTCTATTCACTCATTTGTTCCACAAATCTTAATGAATGCCTTATTCTGGGATAGATGTTAAGATGAAAAAATGAAATCATCTGAGTTTGTAAGTTAAGAAAGATAGACATGTTAACAGATAAATTCAGCATGACAGCCCCTCTGCTGCCAGTATGCATTAGTGTAGAGAGGCCACAGAAGAGAGTACAATTAATTTAACTTTAGAGAAGCAGGTAGAACCTCAAATGGCATCCAACTCAAAGATACAGTGAAGAACTTTATCAAACATTTTGCTGGAACTACTATGAACCAATTCAATAGATTAGGCATTTCTCCAGTGTTCCAAACTTGAAATCAGATCCAAACTCGGAGCTGATGTTATTTACCATGACTTGGTTTTTGTGATCCCATTTTGGATTCTATTGTCTTTGCACCTTGGAGAAATGCAATAAAACTCCATAAGCCCCTTTAGATATCTTCTAAAGTTCAGCAGTCAACATAAATGGTTCTGATCATCTCCTATGACACCAACACTGTAAAGGAGCTCTGGGTTACTTGTTTACCAGCTAGTTTTGCCTGAAGCCATTTTTCTGATCTCTAGATATTTGGTGGGTGAAGTCACGCTTGTACATCATCACAGCCCTAGAATAGCTTCTCCCACTTCTTTTTCTCCCCTTGTTTTTTAGTGGGAGCCTCATCAGTCTGCAGGAGGAGGTCCAGAGGTCTCCCCAGCCATGTAGGGACAGGTGTAGATTCCAAACTTCAGTTATGGCCTTCATCATATAGTACAGAGCTGTTTATTGTACACATCCTCATGAATCTGTGAGCTTTGGGATTTTCTTGTAGAATCCAACATTTTTCTCATGCAGAATTTACATATCATTTCTAGTGTTTGGGAAGTTTCTTTTCCAAATTTTAATTTATACTTATTATTGCACTTTTTTTGTATCCACTAAGTGCAAAATCATGCATTAGGTATTGGAAAGGCAGAGGTGGTGATGAATAAGAACTGATCCTGGCCATGAAAGCAAGTGATGATCCAGTGGGGGCAGTAGACCTGTCTGTGTATATTATAAGGAAGTGGCTATTCCGGTTTCTTTTTGATGGGCAAGCATTTTGCAAAGACTTGAGCTATGTGTGTGCAAGGCTAAAACAGCCATTTTAAAACAGCTTTCAAAAAGTAATTTCACTATGGGAAAAAAGAGCATAAAATTAGTTATCATCATTTCCCATATAACAAAAACAAATTATTTTTCATGTTTTAACTGTGTCTGTGGTAAAATCTCACAGTCCAAGAGATTTACCACTTCAGATGAATTCCATGCATTTGCATTTAAGTCTGCAAAAGACTTCCAATTATCCAGCAATTGAACCAAAGGGTTGGCAAATTTTCTGAAACAAAACAGAGAAATGATTTCTCCTGTTTTGGTAGCATTCCTTTACTTTCCACTCAATAAAATCATTTCAGAAAGTTGATGTTTGTTGTCAAAAGAAGAATTTTTATGAGTAAAATGTATAAAACTAAGTTATTTTGTCTCCCTTTTTGAAAATAACTCATCAAAAGATAAGACCTTTTTCTTTTTCTTGTAAGAGAACATTTAGTCCCTATTTTGGAGTTGCAAATATATCTTAATCAGTTCACATGACATAGTGGTTATTTAGCCACTTCAAAAACCAAAGTATAATTTACTATTTTCTCTCTTTCTCTCTCTTTTCCCCCATTGGATTCAGAAAGCCTTATTCTGCTATGAGTATTACTTTATAACTTTCTTGCAAAGATATCATTTTGGAGTGAAAATCAGGAAAAGCTTTAATTTTATACCTTTGGAAGTGTTCCATTTTCCTAGGGCGGAGAGAGTAGTTTCAGTACTGAGAGCAACTGAAGGGGTTAACACTGGACTTGGCTGGGTGTCAGTTAAAGTTTTTTTTCTGGCTCTGCTCCGGGTTTCCCCTTGGAGGGATTTCCCTCCGCCTCCACGCTGCTGCAACAAGACCCTTTATAAAGAGCAAGCAGACTTTCTATTTCACTCCTCACTGAGCCTCACTGGCTTTAGGAGCTAAAGACTCTTCCCAGGCACTTCAGGTGGGACGGAAGAAAGGGTTTTGGAACCATTATTTTCTCATCACAGAAGCAACTTAAAATGCATAGGAAGATGGTCATGATCTTTGGAGCCTCAAATATACTTTGGATGGTGTTTGCAGCTTGTAAGTTCTTCTTGATCTGTTCCAAATGCTCACATTCCATTTTAGCCCTGATTTTGGCTTCAATCCGTTTTGCTATGGTAGAGAAGAAAGGCACTAGGATTTTTAAACAGTGGGAAATTTTAATTTAACCTAACTTTTAGTGTGCTGTTGTATATTGCTGTATACCATTATATTGTCATAGTTGGAGCTGCAAATTGATGTTTTGTGGATACCTTTTTTCCAATGTCAAATGAGTAATTGGATTCTATCTCTAGTAAGATCTCTCTCTTTAGTTTCCGGTACTTAATAAGGAGATCAAATTTAGCAAATAACAAAACAACTCTGATAAATGGGCATCAGGGTTGGAACTGAGAGTTCTCCCAAGTGAAGATGGTTCCAACACCTTCTTTGGCCTTGACGCCAATGCTTTTTGGCTGCCTTGCAGTTAGTTCGAAGCAGTTTAGGAAAGAGATCAGCCAGATCGTATTTTAGACATTATACTAGAACAGAGAAGATGGAGTAGAATACTAAAAAAACCAGAAGTAAGTTTGCTTTTCTCTTTTTGCCTTCACAGCTCAAGCTTTTAAAATTGAGATCTTCCCTGAATCTAAAATTACAGCTCAGATTGGTGACACCGTTTCCCTGACTTGCAGCACGACAGGCTGTGAGTTCCCATCTTTCTCTTGGAGAACCCAGATAGATAGTCCACTGAATGCAAAGGTGAGAAATGAGGGGACCAGTTCCACGCTGACCATGGATCCTGTTGGTTTCGAGAATGAACACTCTTACCTGTGCACAGCGACTTGTCCATCTGGTAAAAAGGAAAAAGGAATCCAGGTGGAGATCTACTGTGAGTACTTTAGAGAATCTTTGATTTTCTCTCAATTTGCTTTAAAGTTTTTTAAAAAGGATATTTTTTAAAGAAAAAATTTTAAAAGGATATTCACGTCCAGATTCTTGGCTAGAGGATATATTGTACTAAGAAAGCCAGAGACAGCTGAGTCTAGCACTCAGGAACCCAAATCTTGGCTTCTATTTCTAACTCTGCCACAAACATGGTGACCATGGATAAGACTCAATCTCTCTGGGCTTTGATTTTCTTACCCATAAAATAAAGATCTCTAAGGTTCTTTTTATTTAATTTGTTTTTTAATTTCTATTTGACTATATCCTTTCATGTTTACTTGGCCATGTGTCTAAATGATTTATGGGAATTCCATCCTTCAGGGATTTTTCCATTTATTTATTCTTATGCAATTTAATGCTTGAAATCAGTTTAAGTAGGAGAGCTATAATTTAGTAGCAGGCTTTTGTACAAAACTTTTCCCCATAGATATAAGAAAAGTATCTGCAAACATTTCACTCATTTGACTTTGCTATAGATAAATTTAGGAATCTGTGTGTGTGTGTGCCATTAAGCCTTAATGCTCAACTGCTCAATCTCAAGAATATTTGTATAATGAATAAGATTTGCCTCGTGAATATGAATGAATATCCCCAGTTTTACCATTCTACCAAAATGCATCCCAATCCGTTCTCAACCCAGCAAATAAAGTTAGCGAGAGGAGGAAAAAAACTCAATAAATCACTTGCCTTTGGTTACTGATGACCACTCTTTCAAAAAACTGGAATCTTTTATGGTCATCTTTTCATGAAGACCTCATTTGATTATCTTACAATTATGTTGGTTCTCTTCTGCTGTGGTGGAGCTCAGTTTTGCCCAGTAACTTTAATTGATTCTTCAACAAGCCCCATGTGTTGCTAATACTGCCAAGAAACTGTGCCTGGTCGGCTGCTTTCAATTAGGCTGGCTGTACATGCATACTTTATGTCTGTGCAGCCTCCTGAGCTCCTGGAAAGGCCCCCTTATGTAAATACAGGGAAAAGTAGCAAGTTCTTATATTACCTGACAGCAAACTGTGTGGATTATGGGCACATTTCTTACAGAATATGAGGGGCAGAAATTATTGGTGGAAAAATGTAAAATACTATGTTTTTTCACATAGCAAAGCATTTCCAGTTCCTTTGCCTTTGCTCACAAGTACCAAATAGTTGAAGATTTAAAAAAGAGAAATGAAAACACTTCTGGCTTTAATTATCTTGCCTAAGATTTTTCTTCAAGAATGTCTGTCTCTCATTATGTCTAACAGTCCTGTCTTCATTCCACGTTCTATTGTAATATTCTTTAGAGTTGGGACATTTGTGTTCTTATTATACGGAGTGTTGAATCCAGCCAAGGTATTATCATCATGATAATTTGTAATGAAAAGGTAGCCCTTGCAAAGCAGGCAATGGCTGACTGAAATAGGGCATTTTCTTGGCACCAGAAGGTTCAAGTGGAGTACTGGTTAAGACATTGAGTTAGGCATTTCAGGAGGCAAATCTGCCTTCGAGAATTTGAAAATTGCACAGGTATGCCTTTCTGGTGGATGAATTCTTGTCAGAGGCACCGTTTTCAGAAGCTAATTATTTAAAGTTGTTCTTTTTGGTTCTTAGCATACCTTGCCCAATAACTATTTTTGCAATGACATACTGAGCCACAGGTTCCTTATCTGTAAAATGGAAATATATCTGCCCTGACTAAAATAAGAGAATGTGGTATAACATAATACAAATCTACAGTAGCTATACAGAATAATAGAAATCCTGAGTTTAAATCTCAGTCTTACCATTTACTAGCTGTGTGACCTTAGGCAAATTAGGCAAATGTGCTAAGTTTATGTTTTCATATCTGTGAAACGTAGTCTTTATCTCTTAGGGTTATTGTGAGGGTGAAATAAGATCGTTTATGTTAAATGAATAGCACAGTAATGGGCACATATGAGTATTCAATAAACCTTGATTTCTTCTCCCTTTTTTTACTCCAACACGCAACCCTCAGTACATGCAGGATAAGAACTGAAGAACTCTCTAAAAGGTGATTGATTCTGATTCGTGAGCCCACTCAGAACCAGGGAAGACTATTTAAACAATGATTCAAGACTGTATTAATGAAAACATTAGACTTGGCTTGCATTGCATTAAGTCAGTAAGGGACCGTATACAACAGGAGCAAAAAGCTCACTCACATGTATTCATTTGACCTTTGCAGCTTTCCCTGAGGACCCAGAGATCCGTTTGAGTGGCCTTCCAGAGGTTGGGAAACCAGTCACAGTCACGTGTTTGGTCCCAAATGTTTACCCATTTGACAGGCTGGAGATGCATTTACTGAAGGGCGACCATCTCATGAAGAATCACGACTTTCCGGAACCTATGGACAAAAAGTCCCTGGAAACCAAGAGTTTGGAAGTAACCTTTACTCCTACCAATGAAGATATTGGAAAAACTCTTGTTTGCCAAGCTAAATTACACATTTATGAAATTGATGCTAAGCCCAAAGAAAGGGAAACTACAAAAAAACTGGAAGTCTACAGTAAGTACTCTTGTGGTGTAGCCTAGTCTTTATGGGAACTTAGTCTTGGATGTATACAGCAATAAACTTAGCCGCTAAAGTCAAGAATAAACTTGTTTGTAGTTTTTACTCCATTTTTATTTGTTAAGAAAATAATATTTGTCAACAGCAAAATTCAATGAAAAAAGCACTGGATTTGGATGAGAAGACTTGAGCTTAAGTTCTGCCTCCACTAACTGTGTGAACTTGGGTCACTTAATATCTCTATTTCCCAATCTATCAAAGGGGAATAATAATACCACCTGATTGGGTAGTAAGAAATAGGCTCAAATGATAAAGTGTTTTTAATCATGTTTTGTAAACTCTTATAATATGCCTTGAAATATCAAGGTATAGAGATTTTACAAGGTGAGCGCTTATCCTGTGTGTGCACATACAGATGTGCATTGGGCGGGAGGGTGCAGATGAGGTTTGATTGCCTCCCCACTCCCTGAGATGGCCAGGGGATTTGAGGCAGTCTTGTAGTCCTAGAGTTGTGTAGGAGTGGACTCACTGTTCTCTGTTCTAGACTAAGATGCTATGTTCTGCTCCACACCATGTTTAAAAGTAGTATCACCAACTATAGCATGTTCTGCTGAAAGAGAATGAGATGGAAAGGCTTTTATCAATATTTTGAAAAGAATAGTCAAGATAGGGGATATTTTTCCTAGAGAATATAAAACTTGGAAAAGAGAGCTATAATTAAGTACTTGAAAGATAGTCATATGGAAGAGGGATTTGATTTATTCTGTAACAGCAGAAGAATGAACTATGACCAATGTGTAAAAGTTAGTTATAAAGAGGAATATTTTTAGCTTAACAGGGAGAAAATGTTCTAATAATTAGAGGTGTCCAAAAATCAAATGGAAGTTTTGTAAGGTAGTGGATTGCCTCACTCCGTAAGTGTTGAGCCGACTTGGATGAGTGCTTGGCAAGGATGCTAAGATGGGACTTCCACCTTATCTGGGATATTGAACCACCTTACCCAAAGGATCTTTCTTAATTTTTGAGTATCTATGGCCATCTGAAAACAACAAACATCAAAAAGAGCAACTCAATCAAATTAGTCAAAAACTGGATTGACTAAGTTTTATGATTCTCCAATTCTTTATACTAGTTTGGCAGAGTAAGTTTGTCAGATTTGTAAAAACACATATATACAGTCTGTGAGAGAAATACATTATCCTTATTGGATCAAGATGATGCTTAGCAATTATTAATACTGAGCCCTGCCTTTTCAGTCTCACCCAAGAACACAGTTATCTCTGTGAATCCCTCCACAAGGCTGCAAGAAGGTGATTCCGTGACAATGACGTGTTTCAGCGAAGGTCTACCAGCTCCACAGATTCTCTGGAGCAAGACACTAGATAATGGGAATCTACAGGTTCTTTCTGAAAATGCAACTCTCACTTTAATTGCTATGAGGATGGAAGATTCTGGAATTTATGTGTGTGAAGGAGTTAATCTGGCTGGAAGAGACAGAACGCAGGTGGAATTACTTGTTCAAGGTAAGTAGAATGTGAAAAAGGAATGATAAAGATACTGTCATTGGGATTTGAGCAATAGTGAAACAGCTTCAATGCCAAAATTGCTTCCTTAAGTTTTATTGATGACCCATCTGATTGTCATGTATTTTAGCACAATTATATATTCATCTCACTCATAATTCTTGGAAGTCTTTCTTCCCAGAGCTTCCATGGCTCTGCTTTTCTTATTCTTTTCCATCTTGCATCATTCCTTCACTGCCTCATTCCTGGGTGTTCTCTCTTCCTTCTGCACCTTAAATATTAGTATTCTCAGATTACCACATCTCGTCCTCTTCTCTTTTCACACTAGACTCCCAAGATTTGGACTACAATATACTGCTTACTCCCAATCTCAGGTTCACGTTGCATATCACCAAATCCTGACAGTTCTGCCTCATAACGATCCCTAAAATCTCTTTTCTTCAACCCTCTTGCTATTGCTTTAGTTTGTCTTCTGTCACTTGGACCCTTGCAAGGTGTTCTTAAATAACAACATTCATTGAACACCAGCTATATTCCAGGTACTTTACATACGTTACCCATAATCTTCAAGACATAACTAAAAAGCATTTTATATCTATTTTACAGATGAGTGAGTGGTGTCTCACAGAGATTAATAATGGCTCTATTGATTGTACACCTAATATTTGCTAGGAATTCTACTTCCCACTTTATATATGTTATTTCGTTAATCTTTACCACAACCTTATGTGGTGAATAAAAGTTAGGGCTCAGCATAGTTCATAATTTGCCTAGAGTCAAATAGCCCATAATAGCATTTACTATGCTTAACACAGGCTCATTTTAATCCAAAACTCCATGACTTTTCAACTATAGTTAATTGTCTTTAAATGGTAACGCTGCTATCATTCTGTCCCAAGATAATCGGTCATATGCACTGTTACCAGAGTTATCTACCTTAGACAAAAAAAGGAGCTCATTTTATATGACTTCAACCAAACTCCAACTGCATGTAAATTAAAATTCACATTTCTTAAAATAGTCGCATAAAACTCCTCACAATCTGGTCAGAAACTACCTTTGCAGCTTCGTTGGTGACCCTGTACCTCTGTTCCCACTGTTCCTTCTGCCTGGACTTCCCTTCCTTCACTTAGCAAAGTCTTAGCCGTCCTTTAAGACAAAGCTCATGTCAGCCTCCCAATTCCAGTTTGTGTTAGGCAAATACTTAATACTTCTTACTGACATGTCTGTACTTCTGTTCAGTTCAACACATATTAAGAGCCCTTGTCTAAGGATCCAAGAATTGTGCTTAGTGCTGGGGGTACAGACATGAAACAGTTATGGTCACTGCCATAGATAATTGAAATACTCTTCAGTAAGAGCCAAAATAATGTATCTGTTTAAATGTATCTTTTCATTAAACTCCTTAAAGTCAGGAACTACGTGTGTGTGTGTGTGTGTGTGTGTGTGTGTGTGTGTGTCTGTTTTAATATTTAGGTGCCTGCTACATAATAGATGCCCAGTAAATGTTGAATGAATACAATGTAAACATAAGCAACACAGATTTTTAAAATATGAAAACATAGAGTTTAAACTTGGATGATTAAAAAAGTAAAATTCACACTCACCATCAGTAGATTAACTCAGTTAGTTTAGCATTCTCAGGTGACCAGGAAAGGTATTACACTAATAAAAACACGTAAAGCTAATCACACGTCCTGGAATGACTCCACCTCATAATAAGCTGAATCCCATTTCAATGTAAAAAGGAAATGTGTTCTGGAGTTAGGGAGGGTTGTTTTGCACTTTGCATCACAGGATACTAACAACCTTAAGTACAGAAGAGAGAATTGAACTTGGACCTTTCAGTTACCTAAAAGTTACTCCCACAGGAGCCACAAGTTCCCATGGTAACGTATGCAGTCACTGTAAAGAATGATCTGGGAACTGTTCACAGGCAGAAGTGGATCTGTTTTTAAAGTTCCCCATTCCCACGCTAGCATATAAGAATTCAAAAACTCTGGTTATTGCTCTGAATGATTTCTCTCTTTGAAAATCTAATAGTATATCAATTTATTGAGGTAATTTGAGGAAAGCTTTCTTTAGAAGATACTGCAATGTCACAATTAGACAACCCGAACTGAGAAAAATAACTTCTGGAACAGATGAAAACTCTGTAAAATGTAATGTATTTGGATTATTTATATGTTGAGATTTCTTTCTTCCATCTCCAGCCTGTTATTTACAAGCACAGTTTTAGTGATTTTCTTTGGAGCCTCGTCTGTCGCTTTCAGAGTTGCCCAACTACTCCCAGTCTCTTCAGGGGAACAGGGAGTGGACTCGAAATTCCCTTTCTCTCTAAACAGCAGTCATGCCTCAGCAGCCTGTGTGCCCAGCAAGGATAGCACTGGCAGCCAAAGAGCTTTCCTGGATATTTGAGACGTAGGAGTTTGCCCTCACATCTCCGTTTTCAGCCTCTGAATTAATTGTAAAGTATTTTTATATTACATCAACAAATTTTAGATTGTATATCATTTCAGTGCTTAGGTTTTGCCTTTTCTTTCAATGTGATTCTGTGTGACTGTCAATGGTGTGATTTTATGTCGTTGGTACAGAAGCTTTAAGCATTGGTCTATTATGGGGATTGTATCTAATTAGAAGACATATCTGGAAGCTTTGTTCAGTACCTCTCGTCTATCTGGTTTTACCTCCACATGAGGATGATTTGATTTAGTTGTTCAAGCAACTGAAAAGCTGGGATCTTGAATTAGACCCACCTGGCTTCAAGTCCTAATTTTGCCATTTGCAAGCTGGATAAATTTATTCAGCATTTCTGAACCTAAATTTCCTCAAGGAAGAAGAAAAGGAGGAGGAGAGGAAGAAGAGGAAAATAAGGAGAAGCAGCAGCAGGAGAAAGTGAAAGAGGAGAAGGATTAATAGTACCAGTTCATGAAGTTGTTGTGAGGATTAAAAGAGATAATATATGTAATGTGGTTTACGTAATGCTTGACACCCTGGAACCTCTTAAATTATTTAAGCTGTTGTCCACTATTACAGGGATTTGATAAAGTACATTTGAGCAGAGACTGAATCATTGATATGAAAAGATGCCAATCTTTGTCTGGACAAATTTTTATCCATATTCATTCTGTTAAATGAATGAAGCAATGGACTGTTACGGGTTGATTCTTAAAAGATGTGGTCTCATTGCTGTTGGTCCCAAAGTGGAAAGGAATAATTTCTTCTTGGCACAGACATTAGCTGAAAGGAGATAGAAAAAAAGACCATATATTGGAATGTGGGAAAGAAGAAAAGAATCTTATCTTCTTTTCATTTTGTTCTTTTTCCCCCAGAGAAACTGTTTACTGTTGAGGTCTCCCCGGGACCCCGGATTGCTGCTCAGATTGGCGACTCAGTCGTGTTGACATGTCGTGTCACGGGCTGCGAGTCCCCATCTTTCTCTTGGAGAACCCAGATAGACAGCCCTCTGAGTGGGAAAGTGAGGAGTGAGGGGACCACATCCATGCTGACCCTGAGCCCTGTGAGTTTTGAGAACGAACATTCTTACCTGTGCATCGTGACCTGTGGGCGTAAGAAACTGGAAAAGGAAATTAAGGTGGACCTCTACTGTAAGTGGTTTTCAGAATTGTTTACTGATTTTCTCTTTCATTTCCATTGGAAGAAATAGAATATAACTGTGTGATATACAATGAGATCCATGTATTTAGAACGAGAACTTAGCATTGTGAATGGTTCCTAAATCTCTGAACCAGAATTTTTGATGCAACTTAATTGGCCTACATCTTAAGTATATATTACATATGTACACAGCATCCACAATCGTTAGTGTCTTGTCAATGCTCTCTCATCATGCACATGAACACGCTACTTGCTCCCTGCTTCCCAGCCCCTCTGTGTGTCTGTGGGGTGTACAGAGGTGACGGTGAGCAAGGAGTGTGGATCAGTGCCTGTTCAGACAACTGCATGTGGGGACTGCTGCTCAACTGCTTGAACTGGGGGTGAGGCCCGAGGCTACTGTTTTGAAGTCACATTTGGAAAGCTGATTGGGAGGATGGGAAACAGTGGGGCAACGGGGAGCAGGAGAAAGCCAAAAATGAAGACAGGGAGTCATACTGGTCATAGCAGACGGTCAGTGGCAACAGCTCAGGTGAAAAGCAGAACCGAGAGATAGCACTAGATCTCCATGTTGGTTTACACTACAGGCACACACTCCCCTTCTCCTTGCTGTTCTTGCCACCTTAATAAAAATGCTTTACAATCAAAAATCTCTATGAGCTTGGCATTGCTGTAGTTCCTCAGTTTATAATGAATGAGGAACGAAATATGCAAAGTGACCACAAAGTTATTTCTTTGAGAGGATTACTCTGCCTTGTTTTATTCAGCAAAATTCAAGAGAACATATTGTAGAGATTTTCCACCAGAAAACCTGCCCAAACTTGTGTTAGCCCTCAGGATTTTGTTCAGAATAAGTTAGGGTACCCTATGTCTGTAAAGGGATTTGAATCTCTCAAAAGAAGGGTAAATTTTATTGTTATCATATTACCCAGAGTCCAGGATCTGCTGATGTAGGCACATTCTGAATAGAAATGAGAACCAGCGGTGAAGACTTATTGCAAAATAGGAATATTTGAGAATGTATCACTTTAACAACATTTTGCTTAAGGGAAAACATTTTTTAGCTTTGGTCTTGCCCTTGATAACTATTTTAGTCTCATTTTCATTGATTTGCATAAGATGTATTATAAATGTTATTTAGAATCTACGTCTTTTATAGTTTTTTGTTAACTACAAGTGTTGTGTGAGAAATATTTAAAACTTGCTGCCTAAACTTGGCCACTGGACATTAAAATGTCTAAATTGAGAACTTCCCCATGAGTCTTATTTGATACCAAGAGACTGCACACCTCTGTGAAACACAGTCTGGGCTCTGAGCTCAGAGAAATACAGGTTCTGATCTCAACTCAGCAACTTATTAGATATGATGCCTAATGAAAATCTCTTAGCCTTTATAAGTTTTATAAGTTTTCCTAGCTGTAGAATACATTCTTGGTAAGTCTTTCTAGCTGTAAAATAAGTTATATAAAAATCATTTTATCGGGCTGTTTTGAAGACTAAAATAATGAATATTAAGGGACTAGCATATGGTAAATATTCAATACATCACGGCAAATATTTAAAACATTTTAAATGTATAGTTACTAAAAAAGATGGTGGAAGCTGAAGTGTCCTTCAAAAAGATCAGTCCACGTCTGTCAGCAAGATTGCATCACTAAGAAGAGAAAAACGCAGAATATAATGTTTTTGATGACTTGATGTGCTAAGTATTTTTTGTTTGCAGCGTTATTTATATTTAGTATCATAAATATTATACTTTATGTCATTTTTTATATATCAATGATCATTCTATCCCAGGTGACTTAAAGCTGTCATTTTGAGACTTTTGCATTTAATAGAGATTAGTTCTGTTTTTCTGTTGAATGTCACGTATAAACATCATTTTTGCTTGATATTTGCAGCATTCCCTAGAGATCCGGAAATTGAGATGAGTGATCTGCTAGTGGATGGAAACTCAGTCACTGTAAGCTGCAAAGTTCCTGATGTGTATCCATTTGACCGGCTGGAGATTGAATTACTTAAGGGGGAGAGTATTATGAAGAATAAAAATTTTTTGGATGACGAGGATAATAAATCCCTAGAGACCAAGAGTTTGGAAATGGTCTTCATCCCCTCCACTGAAGATACTGGAAAAGTTCTTGTTTGTCAGGCTAAGTTACATATTGATGAAATGGAATTTGAACCCAAACAAAGGCAGAGTACACAGACACTTTATGTTAATGGTAAGTACATGTGTGCTGTATCCACAATTTAATATGGATTCCTTTATCATGTTTTCCAGGCAATAGTTAACATAAGGTTAATAGTTAAAACCTCTGGGGTAAAAATAAACAACTGAAAAGAAATTTCAAAATAATGATTATTATGACAAACCACCCCCAACACTTAAAACAATAACCACTTATTAGCTTATGATTCTCTGAGTTGGCAGTTTGGGAAGAAGTCGGATGGGCAGTTCATCTGCTCCATGTGGTATCTGATGAATTCATTCATGCATTTTCAGTCAGTTGGCAGGTCAGCGGGGGATAGCTGGTCCCAGATGGCCTCACTCACTCCATGTCTGGAGCCTTCTGTGGGATGTCTGGGCCTCCCTTTCTCCATGTGATGTCTTACCCTCAAGGAAGATATCCTAAGTTTAGTCACCAGAGCACAGTGTTTCAAGAGAGTGATAATGAAAGCAGCAGCCTCTTAACGCTTGGGCTTGGAAGTCCTACAGTATTACTTCTCCCATGTTATATTGGTCAAAGTAAGCCACAAGGCTAGCCTAGATTCAAGGGGTGGAAAAAAAGACTCTTCTCAGGGGAGATTCAAATAATTTGTGGTCATGTTTAATGTACCATAAATGTCAATACACGCTATCATTGACCATCCATTCTTTGGTAGCAAGAGAGTTTCTACAGAACTTATTTCCATTAGAAAACATCCTTGATGTGTCCATATTCTACTCTCTATCATTCTATATCTGCTAAAGTAAATGAGAAACTTCCTATGATAAAGTTATCAAAGTTTAAAAACTATTCTCATTCACTGAATCCATAGCCCAGCAACATTAGTACAACTCTTTGGAACTCAGAGTATGAGGGATCAAGTTAACAAATGTCTCTACCTTTTCAGTTGCCCCCAGGGATACAACCATCTTGGTCAGCCCCTCCTCCATCCTGGAGGAAGGTAGTTCTGTGAATATGACATGCTCTAGCAGTGGCCTTCCAGCTCCGAAAATCCTGTGGTGGAGGCTGCAAAACGATAGGGATCCACAGCTTCTTTCTGAGAATACAACTCTGACCTTAATTTCAACAAAAATTGAAGATTCTGGTATTTATGTGTGTGAAGGGATTAACCAGGCTGGAACAAGCAGAAAAGAAGTGGAATTAATTATTCAAGGTGAGCAGAGTGTGATTAATGTATTGTTATTGCTAGTATTATTTCAATTGTGCTACTGGTTTTGAACAACATCCTCTTTGAAAATAAAATTTTTACTAAAAAAATGTATTGAGAGTTTTGAAGAGCTTGTGATGTTTCCTATGCATGGAAAACTTCTGGAATGGTATTTTCTCGTGAACCATTCCAAGTCACTTAGCCTGAAATTCTTTTAACCTCAAGTGGAATGCTAGCTCTAGGAATTGTGCCAGGACTTCCAGTTACTTATGAGGCAATGATTATGGTGTTGAAGCAAGGATAGGAAGATTTAGATATGTATTTGGAAATTATTTAGGATTAGAGCCACCATATCTGGCTGAATTGGACCCTGAGTGGTATTCTTTCAAGGTGCCTGCTAGTATTCGCTCAGAAGCCTAAGTAGATGTTTAAATCTTTTGTTCTGAGATTAAGAGTAGCAGTGACCACGCCCTCTGGTTCATCAGCCTGATGGCATAAAACCACTAGGGTGGATTAAGTTATCAAATCCAGAACCCCTCTCTCTAGAATGGAGAGCCAAGACTGAGAACAAAACAATTCTTGGTTGACAGGTTGAAGCCATAGGCAGTTTTGGGCAAACTGATGAAGTGATCAGTTTGGATTTTCCCCCATTCCTTCTCTTTTGGGGTTCCAGGTCCTTTTCTTCTCTGAGGCTGTCATTTCCTCTCTTACCCCTTGGTATTATTTCCACTAAAGTATTAGTGAATTTTTTGTTACCTCATCTCAATGAGAATTTGAATTTTAAAGGAAGAACCTTGGAAGGACAATTGACAACCTTAAAGAAAGCCCTTAGGATGGATGGCATGGTACTGTAGCCCTGGGGGGAAAGAATCTCAAATCAAGTCACAAAACAGATTAACTGAACGGAATTGCACTTGTAAAATGGTGATATGATACTTCTTTCTATGAATTGTATAGTAATAAAGATGTTGTATGTCAAGTACTTAGCTCAGTGCCTGGCACTTAGTAAATGGTACTTGTGGTTGTTAAGGAGAGTAAAAAAGCCATTTCTGCACAGCTTAATTTCTTGATCTGGGAGGATTCAGCTCAAAACTCAGAAGCCTGTAAAAGTTGTACTTCAAGGAAAAATTTTGCACAACAGTGTGAAAAAAAGACATTTTATTTTTCACATTTGAATTCTATAGTTGTTTATTAAACACCAGTTCTTTGTCTAGGCTAGGTAGAAAATTATATTGAGGGACATGAGAGAAGCACAAGACATGTCTTCTTTTATTAAAAACGTGATCATTTACAACAATCCAGTCAATGCTTGCCTTCTTTACTTACCCTTCTAAACATTTAATGCAAACAGTAAGCACAAATAGCCCCTTGACAGCTCTTGTTGCTGTTGTTAAATTAATATGGAATTGGTTTATATTTCACTCCAATCAGAGGTGCCTTTTCAATTCTCTTTACAGTTGCTCCAAAAGACATACAACTTACAGCTTTTCCTTCTGAGAGCGTCAAGGAAGGAGACACTGTCATTATCTCCTGTACATGTGGAAATGTTCCCCAGACTTGGATAATCCTGAAGAAAAAAGCAAAGACAGGAGATACAGTACTAAAGTCTACAGATGGTGCATATACCATCCACAAGGCCCAGTTAGAGGATGCAGGAGTGTACGAATGTGAATCTAAAAATGAAGTTGGCTTGCAGTTAAGAAGTATAACACTTGATGTTAAAGGTTAGTTAGTTTTTAGGTTTTGTTTTTGTTTTTTTATTATATATTATAATAAGTCAGATTGTAAAGAATTTATAGGGTTAGATGAATTGGCAAATTAGATGAGTTGGCAAAATGAAGCTGAGTTCCATGTTGATTGTGGTTATTTCTTAATATTTCCTAAAATAATCATGCACAGCTGCTTTGTCCTATGGAGTTTAGCCAGGAAGTTGACATTAATCACTGGTGTGTGTAGAATTCTTGTTTTTTCAAAGTCATCATTTCATCATTGGTCTCTGGGGTCTTGCATTTCCTAAGTGTTTAAACATATTTTCAAAACTTTTTCCTGGGGGTTATGAGGAAACTAAAGAAGTAGGATTGGCACATGGAAAAAGAAGGGTTCTATCCAGACCCTTTTCCTTCCTACCAGAAGAGAACACCATTCTCTGAACATGGAGTAACTGCATATTTTCTAGATCGACTCTTTTCAGGATAATAATCAGGAGTGGCAGTCTTGATGCTCAGCAACATAAAAGAATCTCTGGGCTACAGAACTGCCTTCTTAAAAATCCAAGCCCCTTGTCCATCCTACCCTATTCTAAAGGAGAGAGAGAGGGCCGGGCCAGTGGCCTCAGTGGCAAAACTTCAGGGGCCCCTTCATCTCCTAACTCCTCTTGTGAACCCACAGTAGGATCTGTTGGTATTATTGGTGTAAGCAGAATATGTCAGCCTTCACTAATCAGTCTGCCACTCCTTGTGTGCTAATGATCTTTCATTGTGTATTGGAAGCCATACTTGGAGTGAACAAGACAGCAAACAAATGGCAACTCTTAAGAGCCTCTGGCACTTGGCCATCAGAGTTAGCAACCACTTGCCGATATAAAAAAAATTTAAACCTAAGTCAGAAAATGAGTAAAAATTTTACTCATCTGGCCAAATTTCTCAAGATTGCAAGCCTTACATTTGTTTTTTATCTTCACAGTACCTCCTTGAAACATGACAATATCAATACATCCATCTAGAAATGTTAAAGAAGGGGAAAATATCACAATTACATGTAAAACTTTTAGTCATCCGCCTGCAGTTATTATCCTGAAAAGAGTTGATCTGGCCAATGAAGTTATTATGTGTTCAAAGAATGGAACGTTTACCTTGTATCATGTCACTCAAAATGACACGGGGGTGTATGTAATCAGCGCTTCCAATGAGGTTGGGGATGATTCTGGACAGTTTGAGATCTCAATTATGAGTAGGTTGAAATTCATTCATTCCTATTTTCTTTAATCCTTGATGTCTCCACCTTTAACTAAGCCTAATCCCAGGAAATTGAACTCCTAACATTTTTGTAATTCTGTTTGTAGTTAACGATTCTCTTTTAAAGTCATATCAAAGCTGCTTCTCCACTTATTAACTCTTTCTCTCTCACACATTGTTGTCTTTTCTAATTACTTTACTAAATTAGTCTTACATAGTTGCCAATTTTCACTCATTACTTAAATAAACAATCAAAGAATATTAGGCACTAAGCTAGTAATTCAGGCCCCCAAACTCAATATGGTTTAAAATAACTACATATGAATGGAGTTAAAATTTGACATCTTTCCTGGGTGTTTTGAACTAGTCCTTTGTGTTTAGCTCAGTTTTAAAATTTATTTCATTTTGTTTTGTTTTGGCTTGAATGTATTCCAATGATAGAAATGGTTGGGAGTCTTTAGAATTTCCAGTGTTTATCCAGCTAATAGAAAATTGTATTTGAAGGTTGTCCTGGTAACCGACTCAGCAGCAAGTTTGTGTTTTACTGCAGATGTCTGAGGGGAAAACCTAAAGCAAAAGATAATATTTATTAGATTGAGAAGATAGCAATGGGAGCAGAAATACCATTGCCCAGCATATCATCAATATTGGTGCCTCACCATGATTATGATAATGGAAATTCCATTAAAATATTGCCTGTATACTATGACTAGTTCTACTCTAGCAGGAGAAAGTAGAAAAATGAGGCAATTATCATTACACTTACGATGAAGTAAACATAAGTAAAATTTACAAACTTCAATAATTTGAAAAAATCGACTTCCCATCACCTGACCCTAGTGATTCTTTCTACTTGGTCGACCTCCAGTGATTAGAAACCTCTAAAGAGAATGTAGTCATCACTAAAATCAGATCACTCATTTCTTCCAGGACTGAGACTACATATATGCCACTTAAAGAAACTGAATACTTGTGAGGTCATACGACGCTGTACAAACATAAGTATAAATGGAGATGAGTCTCTAGTAAATGCTATGCTGTCTTCTTTAGATGTTTCTGTGAGGTTAAGTTGTTAAATAGTATTGCAGCTGTCAGATGATTTTTGGTAGATTAGTAAGAGTACTAATTTTAAACTTCTTGTATACTATTACCTTCTGTACCCAAGTTACAACTAAATGACAAAATGACAGGCTGTAGAAAAAAAAATATGTATTACTATTCAAAAAAATGTTTATTGAGCGCCAAATACTCCAAGCAGTGAGCCAGGTACTGGCTATTCAACAGTGGCCCAAAAAGAAAATAGATTCATGTCCTTATGTAATTTACAGTCTGGAGGAGGAAACCAAATTTAATAGCTAATCATACAAATATTTAATTATAAGCTGTGATAAGAGCTATGAATGGGTAGCGGGTTATAAAAGTAAGTTAGGATGGAGATGTGGGTCAGAGAATGCCTCTCTGAGTAAGTAACATTTAAGCTAAAACATGATACTATCCAAAGAACTTCAGTTTATCGATACATGATATAAGTGCTGAAGAGGAATAACATATATTAAGATGCCCTATTTCAGAGATACAAAATATGAAGTTTTCTATATATCTCTGAAAATCCATTGGCAAAAATTCTTTCCCTCACTTTTTTATATATGGGGGTTTGACTATCAAGGTTATACTCTAGATGTTGCAAGGATTTTCTTAGAGAACTGGTTAGTCATTTCAACTCATGGTGATCCAAGTCCTAGTTCTTTATTAGATATTTGTATTTCCCAAAGCAAACACGCCTCTCCAACTACAGCTCTTGTAAATGAACCCTAAAAAGTTACCCCCTTCCTTCCATTCTACAATTGAACCTGAATCTAAGTTTGTGGAAGTCAACAACTGTCATCTTGAGACCAATCGTGTCCATAGCAAATACCACCTGATTATTTGGATAAGTCAGAGAAATATGCATTTTGGGTCCTGTTGGTGCTTATCAGTGCTTTGATTCACTTCTCTTTAGAGAACTAGTTGTACTGTTAAAATAAAATATGTAATTATTATTATTAAACAATTTTTTTTGTACTAGACATTAATTGCATCCATTTTGTTATTTTCCAGGAAGAGAAAATAACAAGGACTATTTTTCTCCTGAACTTCTCGTGCTGTATTGTGCATCCTCCTTAATAATACCCGCCATTGGAATGATCATTTACTTTGCAAGAAAAGCCAATATGAAAGGGTCATACAGTCTTGTAGAAGCACAGAAATCAAAAGTGTAACTAATGTTTGAAACGTTCAACCAGAGACACTATTTATCAGTCCAAATCCTTAATATTACTCATCATTCCATGAGGAAAACAACAAGCTGAAAGTCTAGATTTCCCTAAATGTAGTGAACTCTTGGAAGGAAATGGCTACCTACGCCACTTGCTGTGAACAAGAAGCCAAAGGAAAACTTTCTGCCCAAGAAATAGGCACTACCATTGAGAAGTGATGGCTGGAGTCGTTCCTTGATGTGTATATACAATCACATGATCTGTACATATGTAAAATAAAATTATGCCATAGCAAGATTGCATGGAATCGCAACAGTCTATAGTCAGATGCCTAAAATAATTAAACAGTGTTGCTTGGACTGACTATTGTAACTTAATACATCTTAGGAAAATTTAACATTAATATTGACTGGCAGCTGACCTATGTCATCTTTCTTATATTTTATTTCCTTTAACAAAATTTAATTCCTATAAAGTTCACTGAAAATAATTTCATGGTTTGTAAAGATCCAAGGGTTTCATATTTTTATAGGTAAATGATAAACCAAGAGGGCACTGGTTAACTTTCAGGTACTAAACACTTGAACCTGTGGTATAATGGTTGGCTGGATTTCTCTGGATGGTACTGACATGGTACGGAGACCTGTTAACGATTTTTGTTCATCAGACTGTTATGTGACTTCCCTAATGTGGCCTAAAAATGCAACTCCTTTTAATTTTCTTTTATTTGTAAATGTTTAGTCTTTTTGTATAGTAAAGTGATAATTTCTGGAACTGGAAGAGTTGTGTGTTTGTTGATTATAAACGACCTCCTTTAACCATGCTGTAGCTCTTTGGGGAATGCCATGTTCCAAGAATGAAAAGTTCAAACCCACAGAAATAATGAGCAGCATTTGAAGTGTGATCCTCAGACCACTTTTATCAGAATTATCATGGGACCATGGTAAAAATTTAGATTTCCTGGTGGCATTCTAAACTACTGATTTGAAATATGTGGTATTGTGTCCTTGGATTTGCAATTTAAAAGATTTTAAATGTAGCATAGACAAGAGTAGTGAATGCAGATGAGCATGCACGTGTTAAAGGGCAACAAATGAACACCTAGGTACCACGTACCACTGAGACCAAGAGCTAGAGCATTACTGTTCTTCAAAGCCTCCTAGATGCCACTCACTGAGCAGGAACCAATATCTTAAATTACGTATTAACCATTCCCTTGCTTTCTGTGGAGATTTTATTCCTATATAAGTAGCCCTAAGTAGAACATTATTTAGATTTGCCAGGTTTTGAATTTTATATAAATATAATCAAATGGTATATTTGCCTGTGACTTTATCCTTTCACTCAAAACTATGTTTTGGCATAATTCATACATGTTGTATATAGCTGTAGGTCATTCATTTTTTATTACTCTGTTGTATTCCATTTTAAGATTTTGCCACAATTTATTTATCTGTTCTACTATTGATGGATGTTTGGGCTGTTTCCAGGTTTTTTTTTGTTGTGAACAAAGCTTCCATAAACATTATTTTACATGTTCCTGGCTAACATATGTAAGAAACCTAGGGTGCAACAATTTCTCTAGAGTCTATACATTCTCCTGAAATTGTAGGGTTGTGGGAAATGTACATGTTCAAGTTTATAGGGAAAGCCAAACTATTTGCTGAAGTGGCTGAAATAATTTATACTCCCACCAGCAGTGAATAAGAGTTGCCACTGTTAAACAGCTTGCCAAAATTTGACATTGTTTACCCTTTAAAAATTTGCCTTCCTCATGGGTGTAAAATGATTTCTCATAATGGTTTAAATTTGTATTTCTCTGATTACCATGGAAGTTGAACATCTTTTCATACATTTAAGGACCTTTTGTGTTAGGATCATTTGAACTGGCTCTTCTGTGAAATATCTGTACATTTCTTTTGCTGTTTTTCTGGTGGCTGGTTATCTTTTTCTTATTGATTCTTGGGAGATTTAAAAATATATATATATTCTGGATACCAGTCCTTTGTTGGCTTTATGTTTTGCAAACAACATTACCCAGTTTGTGACCCATATACGTCATTACTCTGTTTGTGACCTGTATTCTCAGCCCTTTTTTGATATCTTTTGATGAATATAATTTAATTTCTTTTTTTTTTGGTGAGGAAGGTCAGCACTGAGCTAACATCTGTTGTCAATCTTCCTCTTTTTTCCTTGAGGAAGATTGTCCCTGAGCTAACATCTGTACCCATCTTTCTCTATTTTGTATGTGGGACACTGCCACAGCATGGCTTGATGAACAGTGTGTATGTCTGTGCCTGGGATCAGAACTCGCGAACTCTGGACTGCCAAAGTGAACCACATGAACTTAACCACTATGCCACTGGGCTGGCCTCTATTTAATTTTAAATATAGTCAAATTTATCAATCTTTCCATTCTGGCTTGTGTTTTGTATCATAAGAAATCTGTTTCTATCTCAAGGTAGAAAATTCCATTATGCTGTTTCAAAAAAGTTTTGTAGTTTGCTTTTAAGTTTTGGGGTATTTTTTTTTTCACATGGGATTGATTTCTGTATACAATGCAAGGTAGGCATCCAATTTCTTCTTTTTAAGATGATAAAACAATTGTCCCTACCCCATAGACACCTACACCATTTGTTGAAAAACTCATTATTTCCTCCCTCAGCTCTGTAATATTACTTTTGTCTTACATCAAATGTCTTTGTGGATCTGTTTCTGGGATCTCTATACTGTTCTCTTAAGATATTTGTCCATTCTTGTGCCAATAATATACCGTTAATTCATACTGATAGGGCAAGTCTCTTCTATTTATTTATTTATTTTGTGAGGAAGATAAGCCCTGAGCTAACATCCATGCCGATCCTCCTCTTTTTGCTGAGGAAGACTGGCCCTGAGCTAACATCTATTGCCAATCCTCCTCCTTTTTTTCCCGTTTTCTCCCCAAAGCCCCAGTGTAGATAGTTGTATGTCATAGTTGCACATCCTTCTAGTTGCTGTATGTGGGATGCTGCCTCAGCATGGCCGGACAAGCGGTACATCAGTGTGCACCTGGATCCGAACCCAGGCTGCCAGTAGTGGAGTGCGGGCAATTAACAGCTAAGCCACGGGGCCAGCTCCCCTTCTATTTAATTTTTTTCAAATATATCTTGGTTTTTCTAGTATTTATACTAGAAATACTAGTATAATTTTCTAGTACTTCCATATAAATTTTAAAGTCATTTTGTCAAGCTCCACAAAAAATATTGTTGAGATTTTTGACTAAAATGGTATTGAATCTATAGATCACTTTGGATAGACTTGACATTTTTAAAGTATTGAGTCTTCCAATCCATGAGCAAAGTATAGTTCTTACATGTTTACATTATCCTTGATATCTTGTAGAACAATTTTACTATTTTCTTCACTTCATAAATGACTTATTCCTCTTTTTTTAGATTTATTTCTAGGGCATTTATGTTTTTTATATTATTATTCATGGTATTCTTGAAATTATATTTGTTGAGGTATAATTTTCATACAATTAAATTCATTAACTACCATCACAATCAAGAAATAAGCCATTTCCATCACTTCAAAAAGTTTCCTCACGCCCCTTGAAGTAAATCTCCTCCCCCCTCTCCCATCACCTTTGGCCTTGGTAGACATTTATCTGCTTTCTATCACAATAGTCTTGCCTCTTCTAGAATTTTATGTAAATGGAATTGTGCCCCAGCAGACAGTCTTTTATGTCTGGCTTCCTTCAATTGGCTCAATGTTCCTGAGATTCATCTATGTCATTACATATATCAGTGGTGTGTTCTTTTTTATTGCTGCTTTAGGACATTACACAGATTTTGATAGATTGTGTTTATCACAAGTATCCACACTGCTACCAGGAGATTTTAGATTGATATAAAAAAATGCAAATAGAAAAAATAGTTATGCTTTCTGATTTCAAACTATATTACAAAGCCATAGTAATCAAAACAGTAAGGTATTGGCTTAAAAACAGACACATAGATCAGTGGAACAGAACAGAGATCCCTGAAATAAACCCATGCATATATGGTCAATTATTTTACAACAAAGGAGCCAAGAATACACAAGGGGGAAAAGACAGTCTCTTCAATAAATTGTGTTGTGAAGATTGGACAGCCACACACAAAAGAATGAAACTGGACCACTCTCTTACATCATGCACAAAAATTTACTCAAAAGGGATTGAAGACTTGAATGTAAGACCTGAAACCATAAAACTCCTAGAAGAAAACATAGGTGGTAAGCTCCTTGACATTGGTCTTAGTGATTTTTGGATTTGACAACAAATGCAAAGGCAACAAAGGTAAAAAATAAATAAGTAAAAATAAATACATCAAACTAAAAAGATTCTACACAACAAAGGAAACCATCAACAGAGTGAAAAGACTATCAAATGGGAGAAAATATTGGCAAGTCATATATCTGATAAGGGGTTAATATACAAAATATATGAAGAACTCAACTCAATAGCAAAAAAAACAAACAATCTAATTCAAAAATGGGCAGGGGATCTGAATAGACATTTTTCCAAAGAAGACCTACAGATGGCCAACAGGTACATGAAAAGGTGCTCAGCATCACTAATCATCAGGGAAATGCAAGTTAAAACCACAATGAGATACCACCCACTCCTGTTAGAATGGCTGTCATCAAAAAGACAAGAGATAACAAGCGTTGGCAAGAAGGTGGAGAAAAGGGAACCCTGTGCACTGTTAGTGGGAATGTGAACTGGTGCAGCCACTATGGGACCCAACATGGAGGTTCCTCAAAAAATTAAAAATAGAGCTACCATATGATCCAGTAATTCCGCTTCTGAGTATTTATCTAAAGAAAATAAGAACACTAACTCAAAAAGATACATGCACTCCCATGTTCATTGCATTTTTATTTATAATAAAGACATGGAAGCAACCTGAATGTCTATAAATGGATTTAAAAAACTCATTATATATATGAATACTCCATGTATACAATGGAGTATTATTCAGCCATTAAAATGAAGGAAATCTTGCCATTTGCAACAACATGGATAGAACGTGAGAGACTTATGCTCAAATGAAACAAGCCAGACAGAGAAAGACAAATACTGCATGATCTCACTTATACATGGAATCTAAAAAAAAAGCAAAACCAAAAAATATCCAAACTTATAAATACAGAGAACAGATTGGTGGTTGCCAGAGGCAAGAGGGGTAGGGTATGAGGGTGGGGAGTGGGCAAAATGAGTGAAAGTCGTGAAAAGGTACAAACTTCCAGTTATAAAATAAATAAATCGTGGGGATATAATGTACAACTTGGTGACTATAGTTAATAATACTGTTTTGTCTATTTGAAAGTTGCTAAGAGAGTAGATCTTAAAAGTTCTTACCACAAGAAAAAAAAAATTGTAACTGTGTGTGGTAAGGGATGAACTAGACCATGGTCATCGTTTCACAATATATGGAAATATTGAATCATTATGTTGTACATCTGAAAGTAATATAATGTTATATGTCAATTATATCTCAATAAAAAAGAAAGATATCTGGGGCCGGCCCAGTGGCGCAAGCGGTTAAGTGCGCGCACTCCGCTGCGGCGGCCTGAGGTTCACCGGTTCTAATCCCGGGCACGCACCAAAGCACCGCTGGTCAGGCCATGCTGTGGCAGCGTCTCATATAAAGTGGAGGAAGATGGACATGGATGTTAGCTCAGGGCCAATCTTCCCCAGCAAAAAAAGGAGGATTGGCAGATGTTAGCTCAGGGCCAATCTTCCTCACACACACACAAAAGAAGAATAGTTAATGTACTTTTTTTTTTTTTTTTTTGTGAGGAGATCAGCCCTGAGCTAACATCCGCCAATCCTCCTCCTTTTTTGCTGAGGAAGACGGCCCTGGGCTAACATCGGTACCTATCTTCCTCCACTTTATATGGGACGCCGCCACAGCATGGCTTACCAAGCAGTGCGTCGGTGCGCGCCCGGGATCCAAACCAGCGAACCCCGGGCCGCCGCAGCGGAGCGCGCGCACTTAACCGCTTGCGCCACCGGGCCGGCCCCCTAGTTAATGTACTTTTTTAAACTTCAAAGGTAGTTTCTTGAACTATGACTACATGAAACAACATAGGTGAATCTCACAAAAAAGCATATTGAGTGAAAGTAACCATTTACAAAAGAAGACACACTATATGATTTCATTCGTATATAGTTCAAAAGTATGCAAAACTAATACATGGTGTTAGAAGTCAGGATATTAGTTACTCTTTGGGTGACAGTGACTGGAAAGGAGCACAATAGGACTTTTTGGGTTCTATTTGTGTTCTGTTGCTTGATCTAGGTGGTGGTAATTTTAATAAAATTTACATTAAAAAGGTAGATGCTTGAAAATCAAAGGCCTAGAGGGAAGGAAGGCATAGGATTTAAGCGTTGGGAAGAGAACAAAGAGAGAACAGATGATCTTGCTCACCCCACTCCCCACCTTTCATCCGTCCTGGGCAATAGGAAGGAGAGGGATGTGATAAGATCTTATAGGAAATGGAGTATGACCTGTGCTGATCAGGATAACCTGGCTTGAAGAGGCCACAGGGGAAGGAGAGACTTCAGCATGGAGAGACAGGTAAAGACAAGGAAGCCCCTCGAAGCCGAGCTGACGTCTACATAGAGACTACCCTTGCTATTCACTAGAGTCCATCCTGTCACCTTCGCAGAGAAGTCAGATGAGCTCTCCTCATCACTACCTAGAAAAAGCCTTCTAATAAACAGCTGCCTATAAACTTTGTTCATTTTCCAGAAAGATGCCTGTCCATGACCAGAGACTTCACTGGGCCCCAGCCCTTGTCAATAGCCCAGGGCACTTATAAAGTCATTTTAGAAATAGAGTTGGATTCTCTAGCTCCAGAAGTTCGATGCTGGAATAAGGGGAAAAATAATGAATCATTCTCCCCTAGAGATCGGAGAGATCCCCACCTCCTTTTCCTCATCTTGGTTACAAGAACCTTTAAAGGGAAGTAGCAGAATAGAGATTGAAGATGGGTAAAGGAAGACAGGCAAGTCTTACACTTTGACAGTAGCAGCCGGATCTTTGGGAAGAAGAGAATTTCTTATTTGACTCTCCTGGTCTCTGAAGTGGGTGTGGTTTGTACTGGACACTACTATTAACTTTTTCTGACTGACTGGTATTACAGTGAAGGTACCTGCCAGGGCTTTCCCTCTCAAGTAGGTATCCTTTGTATTGTCTATAAGTATGAACATGAAACTAACTCATTCATTTGCCTAATATTGTAGTGAGAAGAAAACAGATGGCTGATTTGGGGAGGCACACAAGGACTTTCAGGATATTAGTGAACATTCATTTCCTTCATAATATGTTTCATAGTCTGATTTTCTTAGAAATGGGTTCAAATCTTGTTACAGACTTGTGGTAGTATTGGTTCCCAACTACCAGAACATTTTTTTAATTTATGAGACTGGCAGGTTTGCCATCTCCTGCTCTGATACTGTGATAGTCAAACCAAGACTAATAAACAGGTTGGAAAAAATTCATGACAGTCCACCTCTTACAACCGTTGCCATCATCTTTCCTGAACTGGGTAAATCAGGTAGGAAAAATATGAAATAGAACTGAAGATTGTTTACAAATAAAAGAAAGCGGTACAGGCCCACAAAACTTCTGATGAAAAGCAGATTCTTTTTTTATCTGCTTTCCATATTGTATCCCCAGATGCCTCTTTTGCTCTGCTAATTGCAGATTTTGGGAAAATGCTAATACCAACGGAAGCGACCATTAAAATTACCTTATGCATCAATCACCTTATACATTAAGGAGCTTCAGTTTTCTTGTGCGTAAAATTAAGAGTTTCTATTAGTAAACTTTAAGGTCCTTTCCAACTCTCAAGCACAATGGTTCTATGAAAATTTACACATGTCTTGGGTAATTTTTTTTCACTTATTTTAGGGAATTTCTTTTTGTATTTAGCCAAAAAAAAGGCCTGGGGATCTTCTTTTTATCCCTTGCTTAATCGACTTTAAGAGTTTGAGAAAAAAATTTAAACATTTAAATTAATCCCAACATTAGGAAGTAGTTTCTGCAAGATTTCATAATAGTTACCCTTCCCTACAAAGAGGAGAGGGACATCTGTAATGTCTTTTGAAACGTCTTTTATTTTAACCATAATGATATTGAAAATTTCACTTCTCAAAAAAATGTCTGCAGTGGCTTTTCAGGCTTTGCTGCTCTTGAAGAACATGGTTTCTCTCAAAAGAGACTGATCTGTAAGGCGCGCTTGAGAAGATTCTAACGAATTGAGTGGAACCAAAGTCTGGGTTTTTTTTAGTGAAGGACATTGCTGTCTGGAGACAGCATTTTATTGTTTTTGGTTCTTTCTTCATTGGCAGGAACTCTTAGGGGCATTCTGGAGCAAAAATCCAAGTTGATCCAGCGATCGAAAAAGCAATGTTTCAGTCTTGAAAAGAAAAAGAATAAGGAGAAGACTAACTGCGCAAAGGAGGCACAGGGAATGAGTTCTCTATTGAGTTGTCTTGTGAAGATTTTCAACCGACTTTCTCAACTCAAAGTTTCAGTCTGTGTAAAAGGATGTTTAAAATCACGATTTGTAATTAAGGATGTTATTACTATCTTTCTTTAATCCAATTTCCATACAATTAAAATTCATTCCATTACCAGGACGTTTAATGTTTTCCTGCTGAAAATCTAACAAGAAGTGATATTAAATATAGGACTTTGAATGTGTGGTAAAAATGAACATTATTACTTTGGCTTGAGGTCATATTTGGTATTTAGAAATTTAGGAATATTCACGTGAAGCCCACTCAAAAAGCGGCAGACTCAAGGAGTTGCTTTTGATTGGAGTTTCTGTCATTGCCTTGCCAAGGTTTGCAGACATTTTCTACATTACCATGAAAATAACTTTATGCTCCCAGGCAGAAAACCCAACAGACAAGTTCATCTTCCCTTGTTGACAATCTCATAAGGCCCTGCTTCTCCTTATGTGTTTGAGTTCTTCTTGAGTGGTCTAGTCATTTTAGAGTTAACTCTTATGTTACACACTTGCATAGTCTATGGCCATTTAGCAGAGTCCTGGCAGTATTTCCCAAACTCTCTTCATCATGAGAATTTCATTGGGTACTCACTAAAAATACAGAGTCCTGGGCCTTATCCCAGACCTACTGAGTTAGAATCAATTAGGTAGGGCCTGGAAATCTAAAAGTTTAATAAACACCCCTGATGATTCTTATGTCTGTATTTGGGAAACATTGTTTTAATAAAAGTAAGTATTTATTCAGTGAGGTTTCATCCCTAGAGGTCATTGACTGAGCCTTGAATTTTTGCAGGATTTCTCTTGTCTGCAACCATCTCTTCTCATCTTTTCTGGAACTTTGGTCTAACATTCAAACACTTTTTCCTGTCTTCAGCCTCCTTTCTCTACTAGCTCCTATAAGAGTCTAATCTTTTCCACTTTAAAAAATAATCTAACAAAAATTTTTCTTAATCCTGCACTTCCTACTAGTTACACCCCTATTTCACCTTTCTTTTCATGGGAAGATTCTAGAAGGGAATAGCCATATAGTTCACTGATTCTCAATCATCATGCAACAAACTCTTGTCTAGCTTCTGAGTCTGCTCCTACTAAAGTCAGTAATAATCTCTTAACTGATATAATGGGAATAATTTTGAAATATGAAGCCAGCATATTTTTATTTCTGATAATCTCTAAAATTGCTACTTGTCCCAAGGCTTCCCCGCTAACCCATTCATTGTTTTGTGGAGGCAGAGAGAACCCAGGTGAGAAAGACAGAATCATTGCTCAGTTTTAAATTTCAAGCCGGATTTATTTCAATCCGTAGGAAGACAATGGTTTTAGAAGGCAGACTATATAGAGAAAGTAAAGCACTTTCTACATTCCAAAAATTCCCCTAACATAGCAAGAGCATAGAGGTCTAATATAATAAGCTATAGTATGGAGAAGACAAAGAATGTAAGGTAAGCCTCTGACACACAGATGGAGAAAAAGCTGTTCTAAGGCTGAGAGGAGGAGCCAAGAAAGAGAAGGAATGGCAGGATATTAGACACAAACCTCCTTGCCACTCTCTGCTTTGGGGTCAAATATTATGGGAGGAGCACTGCAGCAGAATCATCCAAATAAGTTTGGGGAGAAGTATAAGAGCTAAAATCTCCCTTCCCCAAAGCTTCTCAGAGAAGACCTGGGCTCAGCATTTTCTAATGAGGTGCAGGAACAGAAAAGCAGCATTGGAGAAGAGGACTGAGGAAATCAGTGAACCAGAAGTGGTTTGGAACTGGAATTAGGAAACCACCAAGTATGGGAACATTAGGACCATACACAATGGCAAGGTCTACAGTTCTCAGTAGTTAGTGCCTAAAAAAGACCAGGCAGGACAAGCTACACCAGCTACAGGACAGAGGAGGTCATCGAGCAGAGGCCAGAAAGGACCAGCCAACAGCATGGGGACCGCAAGACTCCTACTGCCTCCACATGCCCTGTAACACCTGAGAGGAGGACAAGAGGGCAGGGGAGAAGAGGGCAGCCTGAACGGTTAAGCAAATATGAGCCTATTTTAAACTAAAAAGAAATGCTTTCGATTAATTAAACTTTGTTTTTTTTCTGATGTTGACTCAAGGGCAACAGCAAATCAATATTAGACAATAAAGTTACCTTTTTTTGGTACATATGAATTACTGTGTGAAAGTTTCAGCCTTACTATGGTACTATATGGAATGGACAATCTTCTGTCACTTTTGATTCTATTTTCAGCATCGACAGTTGATCACTCCTAAATTCTTGAGTCTCTCTCTTTTAGTTTCCCTTACATCACATTGTCTTGGTTTTTCTCCTACTTCTCTGGCCCTTCCTTCTCATTTTTCTACACAATCTTCTTTCACATGTGCTTTGAATGTTGTTGTACGATGGATTCCATACTGACTCCTTTCTCATTTTATATACTCTCCCTCAATGACCTCATCCTTCTTATGGTCTATATGATCATGACTTCAAAGGTACATTCCAAGACTCAACCTACTTCCTGAGGAATATTGGTCATCTTCAGTAATATCTCATAAGCTCCTCATTTATATTTCTTTATATTTCTGTCTTATTGTTCTATCAGTTATTGAGAGAGCAGTATTGAAATTTCCAACTATAATTTTGGATTTGTCTATTTCTACTTTTAGTTCTATCAAGTTTTGCTTCAGGTACTTTTAAGCTCTTTTATTAGGTACAAAATTGTTTAGAATTATTATATGATCTTGATGAATTGACATTCATTATGTAAAAACTCTCTTATTCTCTTGTAATAATTTTTGCTTTGAAGTCTAATTTTTCTCATAGGAATATAGCCACCTCAGGTGTCTTTTAATTTGTACTAGCATAGCATATGTAGATAGTACTAGTTATATTTTTTGTATCCTTTTTTTTTATCCTTTTACTGTCAACCTATTTGTGTATTTATGTTTAGAGTGGATTTACTGCATACAGTTGGGTCTTGCTTTGCCAACATGACAATCCCTCCCTTCTAATTGGAATGTTTAGACTGTTTGCCTTTATTGTTATTGATATGGTTAGGTTTAAATCTACCATTATATCATTTGTTTTTTATGTGTCCCATCTGGGTTTTTTAATTTTAATTTTATTGTAGTAAGAACACTTAACATGAAATCTACCCTCTTAGATTTTTAAGTATACAATACAATATTGTTAACTGTAGGCACAATGTTGTACAGCAGATCTTTAGAACTTATTCATCCTTCATTACTGAAACTTTATGCTCATTGGTTAGCAACTCCCTATTTCCCCCTCACTTTTGCCCCTGGCAATGACTGTTCTGCTCTCTGCTTCTTTGATTTTTGACTATTTTAGCTACCTCATATAAGTGGAGTCGTGAAGTAATTGTCCTGCTGTGATTGGCTTATTTCACTCAGCATAACATTGCCAAGGCTCATGCATGTTGCCACAAATTGCAGGATTTCCTTCTTTTTAAAGGCTGAATAATATTCCACTGTATGCATATATCATACTTTCTATATCCATCCTTCCATCAATGGACATTTAGATTGTTTCCACGTCTTGGCTATTGTGAATAGTGCTGCAATGAACAAGGGGGTGCTAATGTCTCTTCAAGATTCTGATTTCAATTCTTTTGGATAAATATCCAGAAGTGGGGTTTCTGAATCATATGGCAGTGCTATTTTTAATTTTTTGAGAAACTTCTACACTGTTTTCCATAGCGGCTACCCCATTTTGCATTCCCATTGACAGTGTACATGGGTTCCTATTTTTCCACATTTCACCAACACTTGTTGTCTTTTGTTTTTTTGATAATAGTCATTCTTACAAGTGTGAGTTGGTATCTCATTGTGGTTTGATTTGCATTTCCCTGATGATTAGTGACGTTGAGTATCTTTTCGTACACCTATTGGCCCTTTGATGTCTTCTTTGGAGAAATGTCTATTCAAGTCCTTTGCCTACTTTTTAATTGGGTTGTTAATTTTCTTGCTCTCTTTTGCATTGATTGTGTATATTTTTTATAATTCCACTTTATCATCTTTGTTGGCTCAATAGTTATTATTCTATGTTTTTGTTTTTAGTAGTTGCTATAGGGTTTATGGTATACATCATTAATTTATCACAGTTTACTGTTATACCACTTCACATATAAGAACTTTATAACAGTATATTTTCTTTTCTCCCTTCCAGCCTTTGTACTAATAGGTCATTTTTATTCTACAAGTGTAATAACCTACACGATACATTGTTGTTATTTTTACTTTAAACAGTCAATTATCTTTTAAATATATTTGAAAATTAAGAAAAAATTTTACATTTAACCATGTATTTACCATTTCCAGCCCTTATCATTCTTTTCTATAGATTTATATTTTCCTTTGATACCATTTTCCTTCTGTTTAAAAACCTTCCTTTAACATTTCTCATGGTACACGTTTGCTATCGATGAATTCTTTCAGTATTTTATATCTAAGAAAGTCTTTTTTTGGTCTGTCTTTCATTTTGAAAGACATATTTATTGGTATAGAATTCTAGGTTAACAAGTTTCTTTTTCAGTCTTTTAAAAGTGCTCCACTATCTTCTGAATTACAGTGTTTTCCAACGAGAAATCTGCTTATCTTTGTTCTTTTAATGTAATGCCTTTTTTATCTCTACTTGCTTTCAAGATATTTTTATCACTTGTTTTAAGAAACTTGATTATGATACACCTTCACATAGTTTTCTTTGTGATTTTTTTTTTTTTGTCTACAAACTACCCTCAGCTGGAGAAAGGACCACCCAATAAGAGCAAGGGGAACAATTCTTGGAGTTCAACAGGACAAAGAAGAGTTGGTACTCACGCCAACAAGTACACTGACTTTCCATTTATGAAAGGGATATAATGTCTCATTAAAATGAATCTTTTTGAGTAAAAACCATGTAGATAATCATACAGTGAGTGTATTGTCCCAGTGAGTGAAGATGTGTCCCAGATCATGAAGGTGGTATGTACAGAACTGAAGTTTGTAAAAGCTGAACTTGAGAATGATTCTCCCTAGTATTGTATATGGAAACTAGTATATATAACACATAATTCTTTATTGGACTGCTCAATTTTGATCAACACATAATATTTATTCACTTTTATTTGCTGTTATTATTACTTACTGTTATGGTGATGACTTTCAACCACCCTTTCCTGAGTGGGTTCTGAGACAAGAAGTTTATAAGAGCTAAGAAGGATAGAGTAATAGCAAGGCATTATTTGTATTAGGTTGAACTATATGAAATTGCCAGTCAAAAACTGTCCAATATTAGCAATCCACGTGGTTTAACTTGTACGTTAGTGTTAGGTTTATCTGTTGTGTAACACACCACTCCAAAATTCTATGGTTTAAAACAACAACCATTTTATCACGTCTACTGATTCTTGGGCTGACTAGGGTCAGCTGGGTGGGTTTGGGTTCTTCTGCTCCAGGCACCATTGCTAGCTGGTCAGTTTTCCAGGGGCTGGACTAGACTGGAACGTTCAGGACAATTCACCCACAGGGCTGGCAGTTAGCACTGGTTGTCAGCTGGGAGCTCAGCTGTGGCTGTCGACACAGAGCCTTGGTTCTTCGCTTTGGAATGTGAGTTTCTCACAACATGGCCTGGGCTGGGAAGTTGCAGACTATTATTTCCACTGCACTCTACTTGTCAAAGCCAATTCACAAGGCCAGCCCAGATCTTGAGGGTTGGGGGTGGGAGGTAGCTCCACATCTTGATGTGTATGGGACCATGTGTCTACAGAGTGAAGAAGAAATGTGAGAGACCATCTTTGGAGACCAGCTACCACAGAAAACATTTCTCTGATGAATATAAAAGAGATGAGTCAGGGCAGTTCTACTCAAACAAGGACACAATGTAACACCATGGATGCTATTAATTCCTTAGCGTGTATCAATAAAAATTATAATGCTCAAAATGATACTGTGACATGAAAATGTCCAAAAGCCTTGACCCCTAATCTAAGAGGAGTGGTAAGATGTGTGCCCACACAGCCATAATGCAAGTAAAATTTGATGCGTTGGTAGAGATGCGAACTGAGAGCAGGAAAGCACTAGCTCTGGCCGGGCGAGATTGAAGGAATCAAGTGTGGCTCCATGAAGGAGGTGCCTTTCAAGCTATGTCATGAATCAATGGATAGGAGGGAGACAAGTCGCTATGAGGAAGGGCAGAGACATACAAAGTGAAGGGGAAAGAGTGAGTTTAGGTATGGAGGGAGCAAAAGTCTTAGACTTCTATTGTAGACACGAGTAAATTGGCACATTTGGCAGAAACATGGGGGAGTGTAAAAGAGAACAATGAGAGCTAAGGTTGGAACAGTGAGTTGTAATGAATTGTGGAAGGCCTTGAATGCGGGACTTGGGAGTTTGGGTTTTGTTCAAGAATATGAGCCATTGAAAAGGACTAAGAGGATCAGGGCAGTGCTTAAGGAAGTTGACACCTCAGGTTTGTCTGATCTTTTCTATCCAAACCTTCATCTTCTGTTTATTCCTAGAGCCTCTTTTCCCAGCTTCCTGCCTTTTGTGGTAATTACCTCTCTGTTATTTAGTTCCAGGGCTGCCACATTAGTGAGAAATAGGAAAACCACTTTTCTTATGCTGTCCACGGATACAAAAGAATATTATCTAGCTATTAAAATAACATTTTCAAAAATATTATTGAGAGCCAGCCCTGATGGCCTAGCGGTTAAAGTTTGGCGTGCTCTGCTTGGGGGGCCCACGCTTGGTTCCTGGTTGCAGAACCACACCGCTTGTCTGTCAGTAGTCATGCTGTGGCAGCAGCTCACATAGAAGATCTAGAAGGACTTGCAACTAAAATATACAACTATTTACTGGGTCTTTGGGGAGGAAAAAAAAATAGGAAGACTGGCGTCAGATGTTAGCTCAGAGTGAATCTTTCCCAGCAAAAAAAAAAAAAAAAGAGGAAAATAAGAAACCTATTCACATTATTTTAAAAAAAAATATTATTGAGCTGTTAAAATGATATTTTCAAAAAAATATTTATTGGCATGAGGAAATACCTATGTTCCAATATTGAAATAATAAAATAATAGACTAATAAAAACACAATAAAAATCGTATATAAAATTTGAAAGCATCAGAAAAATCTGAACGTTGTGTGTCTATATGCACGCACATCCACGGAGAGGAAAAGAAATCAAAGTTTTGATAGTGGTATTATGGGTATTCTTATTTTCTTATTTGTACCATTCTCCATTTTCCAAGTTAGAATGCATTACAGTTATAGTCCGAAAAGTTATTTTCTAGTGTGTTAACCATAGCAAGTAAGTCTCCAAACAACAACCAAGTAAAAATAGCATCCTACCTGGACTTGAGACTTGGAATTCTCAAAGACCTATAAATATTCAGGGCTTTGAGATCCAGACCTGGGGGGAGGCAGTGGCTTTGCCTTTCTGAGTATTTGAGTGTTTGTTCTGAAGAGAATAAAAAGGAGAGGAAAGTACTTGAACACCTTTCACCACTAAGTTGCCTCTGGAATTTCTAAATAAGGCCCCGGAGGGAGGGAAGATGACATGAAGAGGCTGCACACCATCATTTCACACTCTCACAGGGCTTGGAGTTGGGAAGGACCTGGCCATAAAAAGCCACACTGAAGGGAAATACTGAGGTTTAAACCTCCAGCTACGGTCATAATTTCACCAGCTCTCCAGCCCAGCACTGGTGCCTGATGCAAATTTTGACTTTATGCCTCAAGATTCATTTGTTCAATCTTTTCCAGTTTTGCATAGTTTACTACTGTGGGAATCTGATAGCACTTAAGCAGATTAAGAAGGATTTAAGGAAATCCCGGGAAAGGAGACAAAATGCCATATCATTACATATATTTTAAATTATTGTATTTGAGCAACTGGATTTATTCATTCATTTGATTTGCTCAGAACTTTGCAGCCAAGTAGCTATGAAATTTTGTATACGTCCTTGACATAATTAAATTATTTCACTACACGTCTCTTCCAGGTTCACCCTTGCTAACCAAAGTCTGCTTTTTGGCCCTTCTTGAACATGGGCTCCTCTAGGATTTATACGAATAACAGTGGTCCTAGTTTTTCAAACTCTTCAGAAAAAAAAAGAGACTTTAGGAGGCTTTAAAAAGTTTTGTAGCTTTACTAGGAAGAGAAGGAGGAATGTGATTAATAGTAACAGAAATTCTAGAGGACCAGATCTTTCTTTTTCCTGTTTCCTTTTGAAGAAATATATTCTCAGGATCTTAGAATAATTACAGCACAAACCTGCTTGTTTCTTTTTAATCAGTAAGTGAGGTTAAGGCCAACATTAATGAAAAGCATAGGGAGAATAAGGGCCTTGAAAGTTTTCTCTCGGCAGTGGTCCCATTGCTTCAGGGTGTCTCTGGTTTTCCGGCTGATCAAAGCTGGGGAGAAAGTCTGTTTGATGTCTCTGATACATTTTTAACGGGACCTGGTAAAAAGAACTGATAGGTCATATTTATTGAGAATTTATGGCATGCCTGTCCTGGATTAAGAGCTTTGCACAGATTATTTTATTTAATATTCACAATAATCCAGCTACGTACTGTTAACTAACCGATAGGAAAACTAAATTAGAATACTTAAGTAATTTCCTGAGGTCAGTGATGGGTAGAGCTATGGTTGACCATGGTTTGTCTGATTCTAGAACCTGCACTGTTATTCTCTGTGCTGTACTACCTTTAATTCAAGCTCATTACATAGACTTCCACAGGCTTAGACATCTTTGAAGGACAGATGGCAAGTAATCTTAAAAAAGAAATTTATCTTAGGTCCTCAGATTGTTATGGGAAGGAAGAAATCCTGATAATGTTGTTCAGATAAGTTTTTGCTGCGTGTTTGTCTGAAGAGCATAAGAATCCCAGATTACTTTTCCTAAATATCCAGGATTGTTCACTGGACACTTTTATCTTCCTTCTCTTGAATTTAAAAGAAACATATGGGTTACTATGTTTAAACTGCCATCTGCCATCATGAGCAAATTCTTCAGGAAATTGCTTTGGACCTAAAGTATAGCACATGTTTGATCTTTATGTATATTTGTGCTTTTTGAATTTGAAACTTTGAAATAAAGAGATAAAAAGGTAGCAAGAAGGAAAATGGAAAAGCAAAAGAAAAAAAAGGAATTATTTTACAAGGAAAATGAGTGCTTTGCAGTGTTCTGTAGTAGTGAGAATTAAGCAAGAAAGAATGAAAGCTGCCAAAATAGACCAAGCCTAACACCTAATTGGTGGTATTGCACTAAGCAAGCAGAAAAGACAATAAGAGAGAGAGAGTACAGAAAATCTAGTTAATGTATGTTAAGCTGAAACTGATCATTTTAGAAAGGAGAAATTTTTAGCCCAAATTTTTGTGTGGTAGGTTGAATGACTCTCCACCCCCCAAAAAAAGTCCTTGTCCTCATCCCCAGAATCTGTGATTATGCTAACTTACATGGTAAAGGCTTTTTGCAGATATGATGAAGGATCTTGAGATGGGAGATTATCCTGGATTACTGAAGTGGGTCCAATGTAATCACAAGGGTCCTTATAAGAGGGAGAAAGGAGGGAGAGTCAGAACAGGAGATGCGACAGCAGAAGCAGAGGTTGGAGTGACACACTTTGCAGATGGAGGAAGGGGCCACAAATCAAGGAATACAGGTGGCTTCTAGAAGCTGGAAAAGGCAAGAAATTGGATTCTCACCAGAAACTATACAGCCCTGCAGACACCTTGATTTTAGCCCTCTAAGACTCATTTTGCACTTCTTACCTCTAGACTGTAAGATAATAAATTTGTGTTGTTTTAAGCCATGTAGTTTGTAATAATTTGCTACAGTAACAATAGAAAACTAATATTTATGACTCAGAGAATTCTAAGGATTCATAATCGGGAAAAAAATCATTAATTCCTTTAGTCATTTTTTCTCTCGCCCCTAATATCTAGTCCACCACCAAAACCCAACTACTCTTCCTCATTTCCTGAGCATCTCTCCTTTCCATTCTGTGCCTGTTAGCCCTTGTCCCTCACACTTGAATGACTGTAGACAGTGGTCTCCTGATTATTGCTCCCACTCATCCCCGCTAACTGAAGTGTGCCCCATACCCACCACTGGGCTAACATTTATAAATGTCTCTGCCCCAGACTTTGTTGGATCCATGTTACCTACAGATAAAGCCCCACCTCTTCACAATGGCATCTAAAGCCATCTATCTCTCAATTTTTTTTGCATCTTCTCCCACTATGACACAACATTAACTGTTCAGTCCCACCTCCATGCCTATACTCATATTGGGATCTCTGCCTGGAATACTTTTCTCCCTCTTAGTCATCTCAACATCCCACTGGGGTCAGGGTGAAGTGGGGGAGCATGGAGAAAAGAGTGTCTTGGTGGAGGAATCCCTGTTTGGGGAAAAGTTGATATCTTTTTTTTCATATAAATAGTAAACTATCGTATGCCTGAAAATGGGAATAGGGGAAAGAAATGTAATCATTAATGAAAGAGTAAAATGCAGAATTCCAAATTAAAAGGGGGAAAAATGAGGAAAAGGAAAGAAATAGCTCTATAAAATAAATCATAACCACAAATAAGAGGGAAGAGTTAAAGTAAGTTATGCCAGCCATTACTCTAAATGTTCCAGACTGCTAAGTCAAACAAACAAAGTGCAGCAATATCTTGTTTGTAGAAAACTGATTTAAAACAGAGATGAATAAAGGTTAAAAATAAAGAGGTGAGTAAGCTAGGATGTGAGTAGGCAGTTCACAGAAGAGCAAAGAAAAATGACCAAAATACATAAAAAGAAGCTCAAACTCACTGGTAGTCAGGGAAATGCTAATCAAATAACAATGATGCATCACAATATTTCTATTGGATCGGTAACTGTTGAAAATAGCTATAAAGCTATTGCTGGTAAGGATGTTGGAGTAAAAGGAACATTCATCTTTTGAGGATCAAAATGTGATACAACCCTTTTGGATAGCAAACTAGCAATATCTATTAAAATTAAAAATATGTATATTCTTCTACCCAACAATCCCATTCTTGGGAATCTATTCCACAGAAATAAAAGGTCTCGGGCTATAAAGTCACATGAACAATGATGTTTATTGCAACATTGTTCATAGCAACAAAACACGAAAAATAAACTGAATAACCATCAATAGTAGATGAAAAATTACAAAACACCATAAAAGGAGTACTATGTAGTCATTAAAAAGATGGAATTACAAATTAGAAATGCAAAGAGAACATGATAAAAATACAATTACAGTGGAAGACATTAGTATACCACTCTTAGAATTGGTCATCTATAATAGATAAAACGTTAGTAAAGTCATAGAGGAGTTGAACAACTTTGTTGAAATAGATAGAAAGAAAGAAACTGCATCCCTCAAATACAGCGGATATATTTAGTAGAATATTTACTAAATTGGCCATATGTTTTGCCAAAAGGAAACCTTAATTTCAAATTCATAGGGCACAATTTCTTTACATAATCCAATATGATTTGAAATAAATATTAAAACATGAACAAAAAATTAGTTACTTGGAAATTAACACTGATGTTCCTAGATAGTTTTTGAATCAAACAGAGACCAAAAATGAAAAGATAACCAACCTATCTAGAGAGGAGTGAAAAAGAGACATTCTACCAAAACCCAGCAGGACATGATAAATGCTGTAGTCAGAGGAAATGTATATATATTAAACACCTTCATTATTAAGGAAAGAAAATATAAATAAAACCAAAGAAGCAAAGAAAGAACTTAATACCCATTTTAAGAATTTAAGAAAGAAAAAGAAACTAAGAAGATGGAATTAATAAAAAAAGATTTTAAATAATGAAAGAAAAAACAAAAAAAAATGTAGAAAGCTATTTATTTATAAAGAACAATAAAAATAGAGAAGGCCCTTATAGGTCTTGTTAAGGGAAAAAGAGAAACTGCAAAATTATGAAAGATGAAAATGAGAATGGAGATTTAAATATAAATACAGAAGAGATTTAAATCATTTTAAGAGAATACTACATGCAATCTTCAACAACAAGTTGCTTTTCTTTTTAACTGGAGGAAATGGATGATTTTGTATCAAAATACAAATTATAAATTTGACTCAAGAAAAGGTTGGAAATGTGATTCAAGTCCTGCCATTGAAAAAGTCATCAGGATCAGATGGGTTCTTGGCTGAGTTCTAAATACCTGTAAAGAACAAATAATTCCAATGTTATTTAAATCAGTTGTCCTCAAATCTGGCTGCAAATGAGAATCATCTGCGACATTTTTAAGTGACTCAATGCCCAGGCCTCACCTCAGACTAATTAAACCAAAAACTCAGAAGCAAGCATCTGTAGATGTTAAATCTCCTTAAGTGTTTCCAATACACAGCTAAGAGTGTGAACAAAAATTTAAATTGTTCTAGGTCATAGAAAAAATCCAATTCATTTTCTAAAGCCAATAAATGTGGTTTAATAACAAAACCTTGGGGCCGGCCCCATGGCTTGGCGGTTAAGTGAGCACGCTCTGATGCTGGCGGCCCGGGTTCGGATCCCGGGCGTGCACCGACGTACCACTTGTCCGGCCATGCTGAGGCCTCGTCCCACATGCAGCAACTGGAGGGATGCGCAGCTATGACATACAACTATCCACTGGGGCTTTGGGGGAAAAATAAATAAATAAAATTATAAAAATAATAATAATAATAATAACAAAACCTAATAATTACTACAAAAAAAGAAAATTACAGGTCAATCTCACTTATTAATAAAAATGTAAAATGTCTAAATAGAATGTTAGAAAATAGAATTCAGTAATGTATCTAAAGAATACTCTATGACCAAATATGATATATTCCAAGAATTTAAGAATTCAACAATGGCTCAAAATCAGGAAAGCTAACAACATAATCCATTAATCAATATTTTAAATGAGAAGAAAATAGAACCAACAAGGTAGTTGTCGAAAAGGCAGTTCATGATGCTTACTGTTATTATTAACAAAGACCCCAAGTGCAATAGAATTGATGAAAACAAATAGAATGAAAATAATTTACCAAAACTCACCAAGATAGATTTTACCCTATGTAGTGAAATACTAAAACATTTTTAATTAAAATTATGACCTAGGCAGGCATACACCTTGCCACCATTATAAGTAGACATTGTCTTAATGTTATACATAATGCAAAACAACAAGAATATGAAATAACTGGTTTGAAAAAGAAGAAATCAAGTTATCTGCTTTTGCTGATGGTATGATTAAAACTCTAGAACACCCAACAAATCTAAGTAACCACCACCACAATAGCAAGCAATAATGACAAAGTAGTCGGATAGAAGATAAATATTCAAATATCAGAACTTTTCTTTTTTTGAATAATAAGGGCCTAGAAATGGAAATGAGAAAGCAAATTTTCCCAATATTGACAAACACTGCAAAATAACTAGGGATAAAATTACCAGTATGGTTTATAAAGAAAGAAAGATTACAAAATCTTACGGAAAGATATAAAACAAAATAGGAAGAATTGAAAAGTATACAATAAACAAAGTCAACAGATAAACAATATATTTGTAAAGAGTTTTTGCAATGCTAAGGTTGGGTGGAGAATAAATAGCAATAATACACAAAGAGCTTATAAACTGACAAGAAGAAACAAGCAGCCGAACAGGCAAATGGGTAAATCGTGCGACAGTTCACACAAAGAAAAAATTCACAGAAGTGAAAATCGAAAAGATCAAAAAATATATGAAAATACGTGCAAACTCAATAGCAAGGATAATGCAAATGTGTTATAATGAGGTACCACTCTAAATATATAAGCCCGTCAAAGAATAAAATGAGACACAAAATATCTATTGCTAGAGGAGATGTGAGAAAAGCAGTCCTCCCGTACACTGCTGGGAGAAATGTGTATTACAACCTTTGGGAAATGGAATCTAGAAACATCTATTATTTAAAAATACTAATAACTTCACTCTGGGGACTCTCAACCATAGAAATAAAGGCATTAGAGAGGGCATATATGCTAGGATATTTGTTGCAGAAGTATTCAATGGTGGAAAAGCTTAAAAAAGATTGATGTGTTCTCATTTACCCATTCAGAAAGTATGTCTTTACTGAACTTCTGCTAGCTGCTTTGTTCTGCACTAGACACTATAAAATAGAATAAAGAGCTCTCACTTTCAGAGAACTCTGGTTGCAGCGAGGAGCCAAGGCATACAGACACGGTTACCCAACAGCACCGAACAGGATAGAAATATCCTATAGCAAAGACAGAGGCCCATATAAGCAAAGGCAAGGGGTGAGAAAGGGTTATGGTGAGCAGAAAGGGCAGGATGCGTTCCAGGGATGGGGAGTGATCCCACCAGAGAAGAGAATCACATTCCAACTAGTTAAAAAAAAAAAATCATTAACTCTTGTCTAATCCTGGTGAATTGAGGTAGACTGTCAAACAGCATAGAATAGGGAGATCATGGACCTTGTTAAAATTCTAAAGCTTTTAAAATAAAAGTGGAACAGTAATAACCAGAATTTGCAAAGGGAAAGATAGTTAAGCCAAATTAAATTAGTTTTCATTTCTCACGAAACGTCTAAATAAGAGGAATGTGATAGACATGATGAAATCAGAATTTTGGCAAGGGTTTGATAAAGTTTCTTTAATATTTTGGGGCAGATGTGGAACAATTAGAATAACTGATTAAATGACTACACATTTTGTACTGGTGAATGGGTCAGCTATCTAGAGGAAGTTTCTTTTTTTCCTTTTTTTTAAAGCTTCAGTACATGGTGTGTCTCCTAGCTGTTAGTTTTTAGTTCTCTATGTGAGCTGCCACCACAGTATGACAACTGACAGGCGGGTGGTGTGGTTCCATTACCGGAAAACAAACCTGGGCCACAGCAGTGAGAGAGCCAAATCTTAACCAGTAGACCACAAGGACTGGCTCTAGAGGAAGTTTCATATGTAGGGGAATTTTATCTGTGATAGACACTGATGTGGCTCAATCAGTTGTGTGTGAAAAGGAATTTGTTACTAATACTGAAAAATAAATTAACACAGATTCAAGGTTTTCCCTCTGATAATGTCTCTCTCATTGGCATACAGATAGTTTAAGTGAATGCAAGGGGCATGAGAGTTATAATTAGCAAGAGAATTGTGTATAACCCTCAAACACTCATAACACATCTGCATGTACTCCGGCAATATGTTGTGTATCTGAGCTTTGCTGCAAAGAAGCTAGGTGAAGATGCTGCCCTGTGGTAAGAAGCATGGCATCCTCTGGTCCCAGCTTTGTATCTTTGGATCTGAGATGAGGCTAAAACTGAAGCAAAAAGTAGCTAAGACACTAATTCCAGATCAACGATTTTAAAAGATCCCAATCTGCGTCATGGAAAAGACTAGGAAAAAATTAATAGTAAATCATATAAAATCCTAATCTACTCCAAACTAGTCAAGACATATTGGGGACATCGTTTTTCTGTCTACCATCAGTTGCAAAAGGGGCAGTAATTAAATGAAGGTAATTTAGAGGAAATCCACCAGCTGGAGATAGTGACTAAAGGAACTAGGATGTTTAGATTAAAAAGAAGACTTAGGGATATAAAATCTGCCATCAAATATTTGAAGTACTACTATAAAGAATGGCAAAATAATAGAAAGAACATAGGGCTTTTAACTCAGATAAGGGTTGTACTGTTATGGACTTTGAGATTCCTATTTAAACCTGAGATTCTAGGAATTCTGTAGTATGATTTTATAATAAATCACAAGGGCTAAGTTTGGAATGCCCAGGGCACACCCCTCTGATATCAAAGCCAAAGAACAGAACAGAGACCAAATTACCGGGGCCAGTGCCAGCAGGGCTTCCTGTGGCAGTAATTCTAAGGAGGGCATCCAGAGGACAAGCCAAAGGGTTAGTTAACAAACAGGAAATCTGGGAAAATGCCATGATGATGAGAAGACAGAACTCCAAAAAAACTATGAAAGAGGCAATTAGAGAATCAAAAAAAAAACCAAGATGGCACAATCAGAGGGACTGGAGTGGAAGGGAAGTAAAATAATGGAGCTGGCGGTTGGGGTGGGATGACAGAGTGATGGAGCAAGAGTCAGGTTAGGACAAGGATTACTTCAGGTCAAATCTTGTGACCGCCATATTAAGGATGATTTGTGCTCAGCACAGAGTAAATACTCAATAAACATGAGATATTATTATGTACAACTTTATCCTGATCAGCTGTGTTGAAATCAAGTATTTAAAATGACCAGGACACGCTAAATCAGGACCAGATCATAGAGGGCCTTGAATGTCACCCTAACAACTATGGAATATTATTCTGTAGGCAAAAAGAAACACAAAGTTATTTGAACTGGGATGTGCTTTAGGAACATACTCAGCATTGTGAAGAATAGGTAGGAATTACAAGAGAGGAGGCAGAGCCATTAGGTAAGGCTTCTTGCAAAAATAAAAAGGAAGTCATGGTGGCCTCAACTAGAGGATGGTGGGTTGGGAGTGGGGGATATGAGAAACAGGCTAGAATGGGAATCTAAGGATGCACTGCCTAATTGAATCACAGAGCTGGCTGTGTATAGAGTCAACATGGTCAATAAAAAGATATACCATGATATAGTTACCCTAATCTAGGATATGACAGAGCAGGTTGAGAATAACCAACTCCATTAAACACTACTCACTCTAACTGATCTCAAGCCAAGGGAGACTCTTCAGTAACCATGAAGTTTCAAGCACTTGAAATATAAGGCTTTGGTTCTTTTCATGGTTCCTTTCTTCATTCAAGTGCATTCAGGAAGAAAGTTAAATTTAAAATTCTAATTGAATCTGAGCTGATCAGAGTTCACCCACCAGAGAGGTAAGGAAAAGAGAGGGAAATAGGTTCTCATGGAAGCTAAAGGAAAAGGGATTTTCAAGGATGGAGTGATCCAGTTTCAACTGCTGTAGAGTAGTAACGTAAGGACTGAAAAATGGCCAATTAGAATCAAGGAATAGGGCCTACAGATGTATATACTTATGCCAAGATCATGACAAATAATGTGAACATTTTAACACATGGTAATAAATAACATCTTGTAATCATTATTGAGATTTGGACAGTGGAATTCAAAATTAGAATATAATAGAGGAAGGATATTTTAAACATTGGAAAAGACAACTTAATAGGGAAGAAATATTTGTTAAGAAGATATACATCTAAGTAGACACCCATGGACTTAAAGGCAGAAGGATTTTGGAGAACATTTGGATGAGTACAAAGTGGATAATAACTGATTTAATGAATGCTGTGTTAGTCCCTGACACACTCTTAACAAAAGTAACAAGCTGATATGAGACTAATTCATTCATTCTCTCTTGTATTTACTCATCAAACTGTGTGTGGTGTTAAGGAATAAAAGAGTCCCTTCCTTTAGGTCACTCAAAACCTACCAGAGATTCCAGAGAAAGTATCCCAGAGATGGTGACACCTTGGTTGTGTCTTGAAAGATGGCTAAGTGTTATCCAAATGAAAGAGGCTAGAAGAGCCCCCTAAGCAGGAGTCCCAAGTTAAAAGAAATGGATTGGGTAAAGCAAGGCTGTAATAGTGAGGCCTCTGGTTGCAGATGATAGAAAACCAATTCAATCTGATAAAAGAGGAATTCTTTGAAGCTACACTGGCAAGAGTAGGGCTAGATCATTGGGCCCGCAAACTCGGGACTCAGCTTTCCACCTTTCACCTCCGCTCCGCTCCATGGGCCAAATTCCTACTCTCAGATGAGATTCTCCATAAGATAGAGGCCTGGTTGATGGAAGCTCTGGACTCAGTGGCTTATTGTCTTCTGACCTGAGAGACACTCTCTTCCCTTACCTTTGGTTTGAAAATTCCTAGGGAAGGAATCTAATTAATCCAGATTAATACTTCCCTTCCTACTATTCTAAAACAGGGAGGCAGGGCCTTCTCATCTGATATATAACTATGACAGGAAATGTATCTGGTCTCTGAGGGATTCATGAGCAGGCCTCTCTGTTTATGTCTATTCCAATGGCACATTCAGGGAATTATAAGTGATTTGCTATGACTGGATCTTAGGGAAGACTGAAAGCACATAATCCAGTTAAGAAGTTATTTCAGTAATACAATTTAAAAATGTGAGGGCTTGTACTAAGACAGTAGTAGTTCAGACAGGGACGAAAGGATGGTTATGAGAAAATTTAGAAAGTAGATTTAATAGAACTTGGTAATAGATTCAATGTGAAAAACGAGGAAAGAGTTACAATAAAGGAAAATTCCAAGAGTCTCAGATTTGGGCCTTGACAAAGGGAAGATAGGGATAGCAGTCACTAAAATAGGAATTAAATAGGATTTAATGACAGGAATTAGGGATTACATATATAAATAAAGATATCTGTTACATAGAGTTAGGAAAGAAACCAGCACTGAAGATATAAAACTGGAAGTCATTGGCACAAAGATGGTGGTAGAAGTTAGAGAAATATATGAGGTCACCGAGATAATATACTATAAATATTAAGAAGAAAAGAAGCTAAAACCCTAAGAACACCAACATTTAATCAGGAAGGTTGGTAGAGTAAATGAATCCCGCAAAGAAGAATAAAATGAAGTAGTTAGAAAACCAGAGAGGTAAGAATATAATCAGTGAACCATAAGAGGAAAATTTCAAGAAGAGAAAGTGGTCGTTGATGCCATATGCTACAGTGACATCGAGTAAAACAACGACTGAAGAGTGACCATTGCATTTGGCAACTCAGAGGTCGTAGAGGAGCTTTGCCAAAGTGATTTCAAGGGAGTCAAGAGAACGATGCTTCATAACAGTGATTTGAGGAGTAAAAGAGAGGTAACGAAGTGGAACTAGCAAGTTTGCTTTAACCTTTTAGAAAGTTTGTTTATGAGAATGTCATTTAATGAGCTCAGAACCAACACGATCGAGTCGGTTTTCATTTCTCTTGGGTTAAAAAACTAGGATTGAAATTGCTGGGTCATAGAGTAGGTGTATGTTTAACTTGATAAGAAACTGTTTCCAAAGTAGTCATATATCATTTCACCCTGCCACCACCAAAGTAGAAGAGTTCCTCTTGCTCCACATCCTTGTCAGCACTTGGTATTGTTGGTCTTTTTAATTTTAGTAGATAGGGAGTGGCATATCGTATCGGTTTTGATTTGCATTTCCCTGAAGACTAATGATGTTGAGAGCCTTTTATGTGTCTACTAGTCATTCATATATATTCTCTTTTGTGAATTGTCTCTTCAAATCTTCTGCCCTTTTTAAAAACCAGATTGTTATTATTATTATTGTTATTGTTAGTATGGGAGTTCTGTATATGACCTAGAAACAAATCTTTTGTGAGATACACATATTGCAAATATTTTCCCCTAGTCTGTGGCTTACATTTTTGTTTTCTTATCAATATTTCATCGAGAGCAGAAGTTCTTAATATTCATAAATTTGCAACACATATATTTTACATTATGGTTAGTGCTTTCAGAGTTCTAAGAAATCTCTGTGTACCTGAAAGTCATGAAGATGTTTTCGTATTTTTTTCTAGAAGCTTTATAGTTTTATTTTTTTAGTTTAATCCCATCATTCATTTCAAATTAATATTTATGTATCACATGACATAGCAGTTGAGATTCATTTTTCCATACAAATATCCTGTTGGCACAGCAACATTTGTTGAGACTTTCCTTTCTCCATTGAATTATCTCGGTGCCTTGTCAAAAATCAACTGACTTTTTAAAATGTATCTGTTTAGGGGCCAGCACTGTGGTATAGTGGTTAAGTTCCCCACGTTCTGCTTTGGTGGCCCGGGTTCATGGGTTTGGATCCCGGGCGCGGACCTACCACTCATCAGCCATGCTGAGGTGATGACTCACATACAAAATAGAGGAAGACTGGCACAGATGTTAGCTCAGGGTGAATCTTCCTCATAAAAAAAATTAAAAAAAATAAAATGTATATGTTTTTCTTTGGTCTCTCTATACAATTCCATTGATCTATTTATCTATACTTTTGTCAATACCTTACTACTTTGATTACTGTCGCTTTTTAATAAGTTAATAAGTTTTGGAGTCAGTGTAAGAACTGCAATTTTATTCTTCTTTTTAAAGATTATGTTCTAGGTCCTTTGCATTCTCATATAAATTTTTGAATTAGATTATCAGTTTCCGTAAAAAACAAAAAAGCCTGCTTAGAATTTAAATAGAATTGCCTTGGATCTATACATCAATCTGGGGAAAACTGACATCTTAACAACAGGAAGTCTTCCAATTCGTGTCCCGTCAAATCCAGCAACATGTAAAAACAAATCTGTTTGTCTATTTCTCTGTTTAGTTCTGTCAATTTTTGCTTCATGTATTTTGAAACTCTGCTATTAGGAACATACACGTGTAGGATCATTAGATCTTCACGATGAATTGATCATTTTATCGTTATGAAATAACTTCATCTCTGATGATACATCTTGTCTTGAAGACTCCTTTCTTTGATATGAATTGCAGACTGGTGTGACTATGTCCTGCTTACTGTTTTTACTGCATATTTCTCCACTCTTTTATTTTCAACCTATGTCTTTATATTTAAAGTGCATCCCTTTTAAACTGTATGTAGTTGGGTCTTGCTTTTTTTATCTAGCCTTCAATCTGTGCTTTTTAACTATATTAGTTCATTTATTGTTGATGTGATTATTGATACGATTTGGTTTAAATCTATCGTCTTGCTCTTTGTTTTCTATTTGTCTGCTTTGATTTGTGGGGTTTTTTTCCTTCTGTCTCCTCTTCAGTTGAGTATTGTTTAGAATTTCATTCCATCTCCTCTATTTAGGTTTTTAATTACCTCTTTGTATTATTATATTTAGTGCTTTCTCTAGGGATTATAATATGCATGCTTAACTTGTTACAATCTATTTAGAATTAATATTATACTATTAGATGTGTAATGTAAGAACCTTACGTCAGCACAATTTCACTTATCCCCTCCTGTCACTGGTGCTATTATTGTTACACATTTTACTTCCTCGTATGTTTTAAACCCAAAATACATTTTTATTATTTTTGCTTTAGTCAATTAACTTTTTTAAAAATTAAGAAAAGATAGACCTTTATACTTACACATATATTTACAATTTCCAGTTCTTTTCCTTCCTTCCTTTCAATCAAGATTTCCATTTTATATCATTTCCTTTCAGGATGAAAAGCTTCCTTTGACATTTCTTGTAATGCAGAGATTCTGACAACATATTTACTCTGTTCTTGATTATTTAGAAATGTCTTTACTTGCTTTCATTTTTTAATATTCTTTAAAAATTTTTATTGTAGTAAAATATATATATAACAAAATTTGCCATTTTAACCGTCTTAAGTGTACAGTTCAGTGATATTAATTCTATTCATAATGTGCAACCATCACTATCATCTATTTCCCAAACTTTTCCATCACCCCCAAAAAATCTGTAGCCAATGATTATGCAAAATCTTCCCATTCACTCTTTTCCTAGCCCTGGGTAACCTCTAATCTCCTTTCTGTCCCTGTGAATTTATCTATTCTAGATACTTCATGTAAGTGGAACCATACAATATTTGTTCTTTTTGCCGGGATTATTTCACTTAACACGTTCAAGGTTCATCCATGTTGTAGCATATATCAGAATTTCATTCCTTTTTATGCTGAATAATATTCCATTGTATGTATATAATCACACTTTGTTTATTCATTCTTCTATTGATAGACACTTGGGTTGTTTACAGTTTTTGGCTGTTATAAATAATGCTAAAATTAGTACTGGTGTACAAATACCTATTTGAGTCCATGCTTTCAATTCTTTGAGGTATATACCAAAGAGTGGAATTGCTGGATCATAGTCTACATTTAGCCTTCTGAGAAAAGGCCAAGCTATTTTCCACAGCAGATACGCCATTTTGCATTCCCGCCAGCAATGTACAAGGGTTCCAGTTCTCCGCATTCTCTCCAACACTTATTATTTTCCTTTTTTTTTTTTTTTTAATTATAGCCATCCTAAAAGGTGGTTTTCGTGGTTTTGATTTGCATTTCCCTGATGACTAATGATGTTGAGCATCTTTTCATGTGCTTACTGGCCACTTGTACATGTTCTTGAAATATGTCATTTCAGGTCCTTCGCCTATTTTAAAATTTGATTGTCTCTTTTTTGTTGAGTTGTAGGAGTTTTTTATATATTCTGGATATGAATACCTGTATCAGATATATGATTTGAAAATACCTTCTCCTGTTCTGTAGGATATCTTTTCACTTTCTTGATCATGTCCTTTGACACACAAAAGTTTTTTATTTTGATGAAGCAATTTACCTATTTTTCTTTTGTTGCTCGTGTCTTTTGGTGTCATATCTATGAATCTATTGCCAAATTCAAGTTCATGAAGATTTACTTCTATGTTTCCTTCTAAGAGTTTTGTAGTTTTAGCTTTTACACGTAGGTCATTGACTCATTTTGAGTTAATTTTGTATGTGGCAGGAGTAAGGCAGGAGTCCAACTGCATTCTTTTACATGTGGTAACTCAGTTGTCCCTGTACCGTTTGTTGAAGAGACTACTCTTTCCCCATGTGTATTGTTGGTGCTTTTGTCAAAGATTGGTTGACTATATATGCATGAGTTTATTTCTGGGCTTTCTATTCTGTTCCATTGGTCTATGAGTCTGTTTTTATGCCAATACCACACTGTTTTGGTGACTCTAGCTTTGTAATATACTTTGAAATCAGATAGTGTTATGCCTCCAGCTTTATTTTTCTTGTTCAAGATTGCTTTAGCTATCCTGTGTCTTTTCTGGTTCCATAGTTTCCCCTCAATTCTAACTGCTCTGGCAGTCCCAATCTCCTGATCTGACTTCAGGTCAATAAGATTGCAGCCTTATGCTTGAGTTCTAACCACACTACATTTTATGGACTGGGGAATGACTCCAGGAAGAAAGCCCTACAAACATATATATCACTCAGCATGGTTCTCATCTTTTAAGGATCAAATCTTCAACTTCTTACAGCTTTTGGTTGCTTTGCAATACCTTTATTCTGTTGTTTTTTATAGTTTGTCCAGAGTGTATAAGTGTTATTTGCACAAAAGTTGATCTTATGCAAGCAACTCTGCCATTACCAGAACCAAACTCCATCTGAAGAGTTTGAGTTTTTGTTATTGTTTTTTGTTTTTGATGTGAACAGAGGATCTTAAATAGATGCTGGTCACTGATGAGTATATCAGACCAGGACTTTTTTGAAACATCTGCCTCTTGAGGTTAAGAATTAAGGCTCTGCAGTAAATCAGGCATAATTTTGAATCTTGATTCTCTCTTTTACTAACTTTAGACAAATTAGTTAACGTTTCTCAGCTTAATTTTCTTGTTATAAAATAAAAAGGATAACATTGTCTATTCAGAGTGGTTCAGACAATCTTAGTAAAGCATTTAGCCAATGTATCAATAAGTGTTATTTATAATCCCCTTTCTCCTTTTCATCTACAGTTCAAGTGCTCAAATAGTTTCTCAAATTTCCAGACTTCTGCCCAATAAAACAAGGAAAAAGTTTCTTTTGTCTGAACAAATATTAAATATATTAACAGATTTTTCATTATTTGAAATTTTTTACTGTTAGCATTGTTTGTTATTAGATTAGAGAATCTTTACTCTCTATGGGGATCATTCCAATCATCAGCATGCACACATGCTTTAAGTAATTTTCAATATTATAAAGAAATATATATATATTTTAAATTCTCTCTAATGACACTTCCCCATACAATTTTGGCTCCATGTCTCTGCTTTCCTCACAGCAAAATTCACTGAAAGAGTTATCTATATTTTTGCTATCTCCACTTCCTCACCTCCTTTTGTCTTTTAACTCACTCCATTGAGGCCTTTGCCCCCACCTTCCACTGACTGCTCTCCTTAAGGTCACCAGTGACCTCAAGTTGCAAAATACAATGGTCAATTCTCATCTTATTTGACCTTTCAGCTCCCTCCTTCTCCTGGAGACACTCTCTCCCCTTAACCTTCCAGACAACACACTCTCCTGGTTTTCCTCCTGCCTCTCTGGACCCTTTCCCTCTCCATGGCTTTAAACGTCCCTCATACTCTCTCCATCTGCTGATTATTGAAGTGGTCCAACACTGCTCTGTCCTTAGTCAGCTTCTCTTGATACACTTACTTTCTAAGCAATCTCAATTAGTTCTATGGTTTTAAATCCCATCTGTGTTCTGATGACTCCCAAATTTATAGCCGTTATATTTATTATATCTATAGTCCAAACCTCCTTCCTGAGCTCCAGACTGTGGTATACAACTACCTGGTTGCTGTGTCCACTTGCATATTTAACAAACATCTCAAATTTAACATATCCAAAACACAACTGTTAATTTCCTGATCATCTCCCACCCTTCCTCTTCCTTTGTGCCCCTAAACCTGCTCCTCCCTTAGCAGTCCACAACTTAGTAGACACCTCCCACCTTTCCTCTTCCTTTTTGCCCCTCAACCTGCTCCTCCCTTAGCAGTCCACAACTTAGTAGATGACACCATCAACCTCAGAAATCTCATTGACCTTTCTTCATATCTCATATGACAAAGCCAATCCATTAGCACATCCTGTTGGCTCTATTCTCAAGATATATCCCAAGTCTGATCATTCATCATCATCACCATCTCCACTCTAGTCCAGGCCACTGTCATCTCACACCTGAACTACTGCAACAATAGCTTCTTAGTAGTATCTCTATTTCCACATTTGTTCTCATAAAAACATCTATTTTCCTCAGAGCAGCCATAAATCAGAGTAAATCAGATCATATCACTCCCTCTCTTAAAGGCTTCCAAGTGCTTCCCAATGCATTTGGAATAAAATCCAAGTCATGCCTTTAAGACTCCAAGTGATCTGTCTCCTCACTGGCTTTCCCATCTCTTCCTCCCTTGATCACTCTACTTCAGCCATTCTTACTCTTCTTAAAATGTGTCAAGATTGTTTCCACGTTGGATCTTTGCGCTTTCTCTTCCTTCTACCCGGAACACTCTTCCTTTGGATCATATCATAATTTGTTTCCTCACTTTTTTCTGAACTCTGCTTAAATTTGACCCCTCTGAGAGGCCTTTCCAATGCTCTCTATCTAAAGTAGGTCTTCACACAATCGTATATTGTTACTCTAACCCTTTACCCTGTTTTATTTTTCTTCATAGCACTTACTACTCCCTGAAGTTTCATTATGTCTTTGCCATTTACTTATATGCTCTCCCACTAGCACATGGGAGTGCTCCTTGAGAACAGGAGTATTGTCCTAAGTTTTTGCTGTATCTCCAGGGCCTAGAATAAGTACTCAATAAAGATTTGTTGATTGTGTGACTATATTAGATATAGTTTTCTCATTTTTGGTCTAATTACATAATGACCAATTAAGATGAGAAAATAGAATATAAAAGAGCTTTCAAATATCTCCATTTTTGCCAAATAGAGTTTTGTTGCATTTTAGATTCTCAACTACTAAACAATATTGGGAAACATCTTGAAGAACCAACCCATTTGACCTAAGGAATAACTATGTATGTATGCAAAATTCTTTTTTGTTTTCTGTAGAGAATGCTAATGTCAAGTAGAAATTCCATGAACTTCTTAGTTGGCTCTTTGCCCTTCAAATGAAAGGATATAGGGATTTTTTGCTTCCTCAGTTCACACTGAACTTCTTGTTTTCAGAAATGCTGAATTCATCCTGAAGTCTGCTCACTGAGCATTACTAGATTAACTGCCTAACGAGTGGATTTATTATAAGACTTCTAGATTTTATTAAATAGGGCTTATCCAGTTCCCTCAGCTTGAAAGCTTCCCATAGGAATCTGTAATCAATTTATCTAAATCTGCATCATTATATAGTCCCTTCTTAAGGGATATATTTAACTTCATTTATATGATTTTGAATTTAATTTAATATTTAAAAACTTTCTGAGGGTATGAATTACTTTTTGCCTATCTTCTTGTTAATATACACATCAGTGTTAATTAATATTGTAAAGGTAGGCAATAGATTTTCTATAATAGTGTGATATTGTTCTAAATATAAGTGCCTAATTCACTATAACTTTGGGGGTAGTAATATTCTTATCTAAGTAAACTATAAAGTAATATGGATGGATAATTGGACTTATAAAGTATTGTTCTGGGTTTACAGTCAGAAAGCCCATAGATCAGATCCTGCTTCTACCTTTTTCTCTCAAAATCTCTCTTGATATTTTGTGTATATCTAGCATATTAACTCTGTTCATATTTTTTAAACACAAAGGGTTATTTTCCTAAAGATAAAAGTGATACATGGTCATTATGTAAAATTTTAGAAAAAATAACAAAGGATGAAGAATGTATTAAATCTTAAATTCCCAAATAACAAGAATTAGCCACTGTTTATTCAATTATCAACCCATACATCTTTTTTTTTTTAAAGACACTGACCTCATCGTTGTTATTTGACTCATTTGGCTTTAATAATTTTATTTATTTGTTTTTTCCCCAAAGCCCCAGTAGATAGTTGTATGTCATAGTTGCACATCCTTCTAGTTGCTGTATGTGGGACGCGGCCTCAGAATGGCCGGAGAAGCAGTGCGTCGGTGCGCGCCCGGGATCCGAACCCGGGCCGCCAGCAGCGGAGCGCACACACTTAACCGCTAAGCCACGGGGCGGGCCCAACCCATACATCTTTATGTTGATGTTAAAATAAGTTTATGTCCTGAATTTTTACTAAAAGTTATACCATATGTCTTTTCCTATGTTAGTAAAAAGAAATTCGGTAAATATTTTTAAAGATTACATAATATTCCATGGCATGTATGCACCATAATACACCTGTATTGTTCCCTAATGTGTGTCACTAATGTTTTACACACAATTACGTATAGCAATGATATCTCATTGTTACTTTATTTTGATTTATATATTTGTAAACATATTTTTATTTTATTTTATTATTTATTTTTTCTTTATAAATGATATTGGTCTTTTCCCCATTTAGCTAACACAAACTTTTTTTTTTTCTTATGGATTTTAGAAGAGCTCTTTTTATCAAGAATATTAACCCTTTTTTCTACAAATATATTTCCTGACAATTTTTAGAATATGTAGAGTATTACTCCCTTTAGTAAAATAGAACACTATATGTCTGTGGGTGGGTGTAGTTGTTACTGGAAGAATAAAATTAGTGAAATGGAAAAATCTTAATTAAGAATTTAACTGAGTTATTATAAGCCAGATTAATTTTAAATTGGTTAGCTAAGGGTACAGCCATTAAAAGGGACATTACTTTTCAATGAATCCTTTTCTTTTCCCACATAGGTATGAAGGAACCCCATTTGAAAGAGATTGAGAATGAGGAGGTTTGAAAACGAAAGAAAGCAATTAACTCTATTCTGTGAAATACTAACTCCAAAGTCAAATATACACCACACAAATTTTGAGGCAGCTAAGACTATATTTCTATTTCTCCCAAATAGTTCACACAATACAGTCTCTGAGAATTAGTATTTTACTCTGAATGTGTGTGTGTGTGTGTGTATGTGTGTGTGTGTGTTTAGCTGAGTACTTACTATACAACCATGAGAATAAACAGGTGTCTTAGTCACATGGTGAGGAAAATCTTGAAGGGAGCTAAATTTGGATGCCCACCTATTCTCTTTCCACCCGGCTTCTTGTGTGGGACTTTGTGTGTCAACAGTTATCACTGATTGTCCTTCTAAGGCCTTCTGGGAATAACTCAATTATAAGACCACCTTCATGATGACACTTTGTGTTTTCTTAAAAAAAAAAATTCCCTGGTGGAGGTTAGAAGAAGGTATTTTCAAGAGAGCTAAAATATGAAGCCTGGAGATTGAGTCTTGCTCATGGATGGAATACCTCTGAAGGTTTCAACGCATTGGTTTTTTTTTCCCCAAACCTTCGGGAAGTCATATTCAGCTTGCAGCATTCTGCACTCCCTTTAACTTCACCATTGCAGTAAAATCTGCAGCCCTTGTGGTGGTACTGTGGAGAACAAGGAGATAGGGTAGTAAAGGGAAATGCAGCCTACTCCACTTTAGCTCTTTGCAGCTCATTTCTGGAGAGCAAAGAGCATCCTGTTGAAGGTTATCTAGGAGTTCCAGAGGGCGATCAGTTGCAACATGAATGTGGTCCAAGGAGGAGCACAGACATTAAGACACTCTGCTGACTAGATATTTCTCTAGGAAAACCTTGATTAAAGAAAATCTCTTCCTCTACAAATGCTGGTGAGAGGTCAGCCTTTAGGAATGGTAGAGGAGGGCAGGGCTGGTGGAGATACTTGGGGTATACATGTTTATAGGTGCATAGAAAAAGCCTTTATATGTGTACAGAACTGCTAACAAACTGTTAGAGTGAGAAGTAGGTAGTGGTGGGGGAGGGGAAGTCATTTTCAGTTTTCCGTATAAATCCTCTGTATCGCTCCATTATTATTTTTTTTACAACAAGCATTTGTTACTTGAGCAATTCAGAAGGACATAGAAAATTTAAAAAATATTTCCCCAGCTGTTGTCTTCTTTTTAGACTTGCTTTTTATTTACAGAAGTCTTTTATGTGGTATTTTTATTTTTCTTTGCAAATTCTTGCATTGCGTTTAAGCTGTCTCTCTCCACTGATCAGGTTATGAGTGTGTGTTTATGCTTATGTGGCCAGCTCTCTGCCCAGTGGAGGGTAAAAATTGCAATAAAATACCATCTGGGGTCTGTCAAACAATGTATTTAAAAGCCCTATTAGCAAAGCAGGATAACATGAGAAAAGTTTTAAGAAATGGACATTTGTGATTATAAATGATAGTTTTTGGTTGTGCTCCAGCGACCAGCGGGCCCCAGAGTCCTGTGAGGAACCAGTGCTCCCCAGTGGAAGGCACTGTTTTAAGGGCTGTCTCAGAAAGGCCTTTGCACACAAATCAGGCTCCTCCTTGGGAATAGTTCTCTAACTTGCTCAAGCTGCACTTAGAAAACTAGAATTTAGGGCATCCAAATCTAGAGGTAATTTCTTCTTAATCTCACACCAACTTGAACTGTTCATTATCTAGAACAGAAATCAAAGTAAAGGAGGCAGCAGAACCCAGAAGTCAGCATGAGAATGAGAAAAACAGCTCTGTTCCAACTATACATTCTGCACAGTGACCTCCTGTTTCTCCAAACATATGTCTCATTGCAAAATTTATGAGACTTCCCTGATCCGGGGTCAAACATTTTCCTGCTACTGTTATAACCCCTCCTACCCAGCTCTCTTGTCTTTTATCTTCCTTTCCCATAGTTTCCTTTCCACTTTTCTTTTTTTTTTTTTAATTTAGTATTCTCTTTTTCCTTTCCCCTCTGACCTTCTATCCCCAAGGTATTCTTCCCTTTCCGATTTCTCTCCATGCCTGATTTTTATTTATGTTCTTACCCATCAAGTCCCCATTACCATCATCTTCACTCTTTTTATATAAATTCTCTCCTTCAGTACTCAAAGTTTATTGTCAGTCTTTATATTGCTGTGCTGTAGTTAAAATCACATCTCCCTGGTCATTGTTGGACTGCAGGTTTGGCTGCGTCAGGCACTTTTCATGAACAAATGAAAACCTGTCTAGTCATCAGTTAACAAGAAAGCAATTTCAAGACCCACTCCTGTAAGCAGAGCAGAATTTCTTCCATTCATCATCTGAAAGATCTGACGGTTATTTAGAATTATGAAAGCTTCTGGTTTTGAGAAGGAGGCCTAATCATCCCATGGGAATTGAGAGCCCCAGCAGATGATTCGTTTTGTTCTGCTTGATAACGTACAAAGTAGAATTGTGTTTGATATTTAACAAATTGATATGGTTTGTGTCTAAATGTACAGATTAAGACTTCATTAATTAATCAACACAGCCGTTGGTTAAAAAAAGTGAAATTTTTTCCTTAATGATTTCATTATTTGACCAGTTTTCCCATGCAACTACTCCAGTCTATGTGTGCATATACATCCAAGTCAACCCAGTTCCTACCCTCTTTGTCTTACCTACATATTTTAAGAGAATTCATAGATTGTATCTAATGGATTTCTGCTTCTCATCACATGGTTCTCCTTTTGCTCTAAAGAAAGCAGTGATGGGATTTATAAGGAAGGAGGCCTCTGTTTCCATTTATCCTTCCCTTCCGCAAGACAGCATTTTGTCTTATTTTATCCATGAATCCCAAATAAAACTCTACCTTCTTGCTCCTCCTTTAAAACCAATCTTAGCACCTTGATGTAACCAAAAGGTCACATGCACTATCACTCAGAAACACCCTGTGTCAGGGTAATATTGAGATGCCAATCTAACTTTTCTTTTACTCTTATTTTCCTCTTTCCCTTCACTCTGTTCAATCTGATAACAGACTCCGTAATTCTCCAGCCTAGAGGAGGTTTTGATTGGCAGTTTCTACTTCCTAAACCAGATCTCAAACCAGAGACCTCACAGTTAAATTTGGTCCACACATATGTTTTATTGGGTTCATATGGAATTTTTAAAAACTTGAGCCAACATTGAATAATTTGACACATTTCACAGAGAAATCTGAATTTCTGACTTCTCTTGAAAATTAGAAGATCTATTCACACTGGGCTGCTGTTTTCATGGGGCCACAGTCAGCTAGAGCTGAGTAAAGGCTGCAACATTAGGTGGGACTCACGCTCTCCAATTCTCCATAGTTCCCACCACTATCCTTTCCCTGACCTGGGAAGCTTCGCTCACTTATGTCACTTGTCTTGCCCTTGTTGGCATTGCTTGACTCCTGGTTTAAACCCATTAATGAGATACACTAGGTGCCCCTGAGAGAGACACCATAAGAAAAGATAATTTACATTCACAGGCAGAGACTGTCATAAAGAAATATATGTATTCAACAAATATTCTTCAAGTAAGCACCTACTATGTGCCAGTCAGTTTTTGGTGCTGGAGATAAAAACAATTAACAAGATGGAAACATTTCCTGCTCTTATGAAGTTTATATTCTAGTAGAGGGTGGCAATAGACAAGTAAACACATTAACAAGATAATTTTGAGTGAGAAGTATATGAAATGATATTTTATATTTCATAATTTCATATGATGATAAATATATGAAAGAAAAAATGCAAAGTGATGGGATAGAGTGCAGTGGTAGGGAGAGGGTGGGATGGATGGTGGAGCAGGGGTATTAATGTAGATCAGATATTAAGGGAAGGGATCTGAGTGATGATAAACTGGGAGTGAATATGACATTTGAGGTAGGACCAGATTTGTGAAGAGCTTGGAAAAGAATATTCTAGGCAGAGGAAAGAGCAAGTAAAAAAAAACCTTGAGGTGGGTGTGAGTTTGACATATTCAAGGAATTTAAGGCTAGTGTGGGTGGGGCTTAGAGAGCTATGGGGGATATATAGAAGAAATTGGAGAGGTGGGTGGCTGCCAGGTGTTGTAAATCCTTGGGGTCCACAGTGGGGAATGTGGATCTGATTCTAATTGCACTGGGAAATTATTGGAGACTATTAAGCATGTAAGTAGCATAATCTGACTTTCTTTTAAGGAATAATATCCTACAGTTTGCAGCTGTTATTGGTTTTTTTAACCTTTTTCAATTGTGAAATATAACACATATAGGAAAAAATACATACAAACGTAGAGTTTCATAAATAATAGTAAAGCAAAGATAGTGTATCCACCACCCAGTCAAGAACTAGAACATCATCAACTCCCAGAAGCACTCCCAGCACACGGTCCTTGCAGAGCACCAGTGCGTCTCTATCCTGAGAGTAATCACCATCCTGACATTTAGAGTATTCATTTCCTTGATTTTCTTTTTAGTTTTATCTCTTAGCAATGTATCCCTATACAACATAGTTTAATGTTTCCCTTTATTAAATATTATATAAATATCATTTGACTTCTGCACCAAGATGGTCAATAGAAATTTCCTCACAGAATTTCTCTTTCTTGGTACAAAATGAGAAAAATAATTTTAAAGATAGACATTTTTTTCACCCACAACAATCATATAAGGGCATTGCCTAATTCAATACATTTCAGAAAATGACAACCAAAGGAAAGAAAGACAAAATTTTTAAGCAAAATACGGAAGCAGAGCAAGTCTCAGTTTCTAATCTCACTTACACCCACAGAAGCCTTTCAGTGAGTAGAAAAAATTCTCAGAATACTTACTAATACCTTCAAATATGTAGATAAATAAACACATACTGGATGTTGGATATCTTATCTTTTCCCTCTTTTGTTTAAGAAAAAGTGGAGACAACTTCTGGGGATATATAGATGAGATGGGGAAAGGAACATTCAGCAACTAAGAGCTGGCTCTTCTCTAGTCCCAGATGATGGAAGTGGACTAATGTAAGCCAACTGTGTTCATTCTATTCCCCTTGCCACAACTATGTTTAAGCACGAGCATTTGATACCACCCTGACCAATAAGATGCAAGGGATGGAATTTAGGAGAAATTATTTACACAAGTGATAGAAGAGCTAAGAAGCCATGTAGGATGGTGAGACATCCAGAGGTTAATGACAGTAGAAAACCACTATCGTCCCTATGCTGGAGGGATGAAGTGAGGAAGCGATAATATCGTAGCCCAGAAGCCAAGGCCTTCTGGCAGAAACTGGAACATGGAGGGCCTGTCCATCAAGAGGCTGGAGATACAGCCTTCCCTGAGGCTCACTTACAGAGAGGGGGGATAAACCCCAGCTTTCTCTTTTTCCTGCCCTCTAATCTGCTGCCAGTGCCTCTGAAGTAAGTCCAGGAGACAGCCAGCTGCCAGGGGACCTTGGGAAGTACAGCCTACAGGCATCAGTCCCTCTGTGACACAAAACAAAGCAGAAGAGAGGTAAGGATTGGATTTGAGGGTGAAGAGGTGAAGCCTTGGCATAAGGAGGATGAGGAAAAGAGGGCAATCAAGGATGACTTCCACGTTTTTAGCTTCTGAATATGAGGAAGTACTATTTTCTGAGACGGGGAACATTGAAGCAGCAGCAGTTTGAGGAACTAAACTCAGAAGCCTTGACTTGTATGTGTGAAGTTTGAGATGTCTGTTAAATATCTGAGTGAAGCTATCAAGTGGGTTTAGCCTGTTCAATCACCAGAAAACTTCCCTGGACTGGGGAGAGAGGAAAGGGAAAGAGGGTAAAAGAAGAGAAAGAGAGGGAAGCAGGAGAAAGAGGGAAAAGGAGAGAGGGGGAGAGCCCAAGTGAGAGACCGTTATGTGTCCGAAGGCCTGATTTCTAGCAGTGCTACAGGGAACGTGGCAAGCCCCACAGAGGAGAATGGGAGCACAGGCAGGTTAACAAGCTATTTTATTTCCCAGAACTGAGACGTGGAATGAGGAGAAAACTAAAGGGACCATACCGTAAAGGATGGCAGATTCTCAGCATCACTTGAGTGAACTAATGACCAGACACCAAATAGACTCCTCTCCCCACACACCCTCTGCACATGGGAGCACTCCACAAAGCTGAGATTATAGGGTTTGGAGGGAAGGCACACAGATAAGACTAAGGTTAAGTTGTCTGCCACCCAAAATGTATGGAGATTCAGACAGAAATTTAGTGGCATCAGAATTCATCTCTTTTCCCCATGAGACAATTTGTGGAGTATAAAATCCCCCACAATGCAGTTTCCAAAGATTGATTTATTCATTGCAGCTTAACTCGTTGGTGGAACTTTAATAAGATGGTCCAGAGTGTAATCCCTTTTAAAATCTCCCGCTAGTGTGAGATGCAGAAAAAAACATTCCATACTGGTCATTCTGTCTAAGCCAATGAATCAAATACACACACAGGCAAAAACATCTCCCAAAGACACATATTTATTCCTGGAAACAGTGTAACCTTGTTCCATATATTAAAGGAGAAACATTTTCCCTACGTGCAATAGAATCTGTGCAGACCCTTGCCTACAAAAGGCACAGCCCCTTACAGTATGAACAAAGGTGTGAGTTGCACCCACTTGCTTGTCATTTTATTCATCCTCTGGTTTCTAGGCTGTGCCTAGGGATAAATCTGAAAAAGAAGTAAGAGTCCATTTCAAATCCATCTACCTGTCAAAGACCTGGCAGAAACTGTGAAGTTACGAGTTTTCACTACTTTAGGCCAAATAACGTTTCTAGGCAGGGCGTATCCACACACTGTGGGTTGAAGGGAGAGAATATGCATTTATGAGGCCTGTACATGCAACACCCCCAGGGGTAAGTTGGGAGGAATTCTGTTCTTCCAGATACATGTGTTCGCATAGAATTTTACTAGCTCTCACAGAGTTAATGGCAAAATGGAGAAGAAGAAAAAGGAGAAGAGGAAGAAGAAGGCGGCGGAGGAGGAGGAGAAGTGGAAGTGGTTAAACACCATTTTGGGTTCAATATTCTCATTTAAAAACTACAAAAATGGAATTTTGGAAAGCTAAAGATTCCCAAATCTCATAATCTTGTCTCCCCGGATCTACAATGTAGGCATGCTCACTCCCAGTCTGCTACTATTTTATTTTTAATATAAAACTTGTTTCAGCAATGGCCTCTTCGGTAATCCAAACCATATAGTAGGATCTAATATGAATTTTTATTGGACAACAAAAGACACTAACCATGACTTTCATCATTTTCACTACATTTAAAAAAACCCTTAAAAGTGCAAAATCTCATCTTCTCCTAATTTTGCTTAGCAGAGAACTCAAGCTGTGATTATATGCATGTATGTGTTGTAACATTAAAATGCTGATAAGTCAGCACAGTTTAGGGGCACAGTTTTACATGCTGAACTAATTAAATGACCTCCAAATCATGCTTGCTATCTAAAACTGTGAGTGTAGGAATGAAGAGCTGTAAACATAAAATAAATCATAATAGCTGTTAGGATTGTGATAGTACTTTGTTCCCAAATATTCTGGCCATGTGTGCAGAGAATATAATCAGCTATCTAATTTTAAGGTTTAATTCGCTAAGTTAAGGCAAACTGTTGATTCTGAACTGCTACAGCAGAATGAGTCAACCCATATGTTCTCTGTCACTGGAATACAGCATGTAAACAGATTTGTCTGCAAGGGGGAAACTCACGGATGACTGATAAATGAATTGTGGTGGTGATACATTATCATAATTGGCAATCAGTGGGGAAAATATTGACAATGGTAAGTTTTAAATCCTTGGAAAGAGAATACTCAGAGTCTGTCTCATACTGCAACTGTGGTTGAGCAGTGGAGGAAGCTTCTTGGACCACACAGATTTTAAACTGGGCCTTTATGAATGGGAAAAGGATAATAAATGGAAGCAAAATTTTCTAGGAACGTGTCCAAAGTGACTGTAGGTGTGCATGGTTTTCTCATTCTTGCTGTATATTTCTTTTTCTAAGCAGAGATTGTGTGTGTGTGAATGTTGATGTTAATGAATATTCATGCACCAAGGGAGAAAAGTGTTCTGTTAACCTGGGGCTATGAAGCTGATCTATCAAAATCCCGCACGAGAACTGCGCCATCTGTCTTCATTTGCTCTGAGTCAGGACACTTCACGCAATGTGGAGGGCTTGCACAGAGGGCTGCAGGTGACAGGAAGACAAACAGCAGTGGCAGCTCACAGAGCTTAAATTCCTAAGTCATCAGTGCTGGCACAGAGTTCATTCTACAATTGCTCTGGAGACAAGTGGGAGATGACAGGATGCCCAAAATAGCAGTGCTGCTTACCTAGGCATTTGTGTCAAAATCCTGCTGGAGAACTGCCTGCTTTGTTTCAGTGGAACACTTGCTAAAATTCAGTTATCAGAGGCACAAGTTATTGTGATGGGACCACTGTGTCTGTCTCTTATGACTGAGTTATCATTTTGGACTGGCAATTCATATACTAAGGGAGAAAACTTTCTCCCTTTATTCAGCAATCATTTTTGAGCATTTGCTATGTGCCAACCACTATACAAGTCATAAGAAATACATCAATGCATAAGATGTTGTAGGCCCTGTTCCCAATTTAGTAGAAAAGAGAGAAGTATGAACAGATAAGTTATAATGCAGTAAAGTTTGTGCTATAAATGGGAACAAAGTGTTTTGCTGGTCTCATAAAGAGACTGACAGACTTTCTCTGGGGCAGCTGGGAAAGACTTTACCAAAGGGCTGACATTTGAACTGGGTTTGAAGAGTAAGTATGAGCTTTCTAGATAGAAAAGTCAAAGGGAAGGCATTCCAGCCAGGTTCTAAATCACATAGACCCGAGAAGTCATGAGATACTCTGGGAAGAGAAAGGTGTCCTGTGATTAACCTGTCAGGTGGCAGAGTGAATGAGAATGGAGGATGGAAAGATGTTTGGAATGGAGTGTCAGGAAAGGAGCACCAAGAAGGAAGCTGGGACTGAACTGCACAGTCTTGTATGTCAGGCTACAATGCTGGATTATTTCGCCCCATGGGTAGCAGGAAACCAATAAATATTTTTAAGGACGAAAGAAACCAATTAGGTTTATATTTTAGGACAAAATTCAGACTACGATGCAGAAAAGGAACCAGAGAGAAGAGATTCTGATGGCATGGAGACTGTGAGGGCTGAAACTAAGCAAATGGTGATGAGAATAGAAAAACCACCAAACCTGAGAAAGAATTGGTACAGGCAGTTGCAGAATAGTGTACTTCCAGGAAGAGACACATTTAAGGACACACTACTGAAAACCCAGCTAGAGGTACTGAGCATCAGTCAAAGGAAAAGATTACCTTTCACCATGTCAGGGATGCACTCGTCTGCTTTTACAGACCTAGACTAGAAAACTATTCAGTTGCATAGTGTTTGAGCTTCTCAAGTTGCCTGCTTACATTTTATGAGTCCAATTAAGTTAGGAGAAACAATCACTTCAAGTAAAGATGAAGTGATGCTCTTCCCATAAGACCAAAATATATTCTCCTATGACTACATTTTCAGTCTCAGGTACAAGCTGAGTAAATGAGAGGGAAAGATTTACAGACGCTGAGTCAAGAGAGGATCACGGGTGGATGCAAGAAGAGCTAGGATCCAGCACACAAGAGGAGAGATGAAAACACCTGGCCCTTAGTTAATGTGCAATAATTGTTTGTTGAGTAAATTTAATGACTAGTCATACCGTTGAATAGATGCTATGGTTGGAACAGACGGACAATGGGGAAAATCTCAAAAGAATAGTTTTTTACCAAACGAAATTACCGGCTTTCTTTACCAAGCTTTGCCAGAGGTTTTCTCAGTTTCATATCAGGAAATGTCTGTGTTAGTCATCTTCCCAACAGATGCTAAATTCCTAATGAGCATAATCCTTCCATAGCACCCACCACAATGCTGAGCAGTTACAGACCTTGAAATTAGACCTTAATATGAATCTCGTATTTGTCACTTACTAGTGTGTGTCTTTGGAAAACTTTCTTAAACTCTCTGAGTCTCAGCATCCTCTTTATAGACTTGCTGTGGTAACTGAATATAAAGCACCTAGAGTAATGCCTTGCACATAAAAACAATAAATTGTCAACATCGCCAGTTCCCGGAGATTGCAATACCTGTCTCATAAGGTTTAAGGGTTCATTGAGAAAATGTATATATTTCCATAGCATGATATACTTAGAAAAATACGTGGATTTTTTTTCACCCACAAGTTTGAGCTCTTGAGTATAAAGATGTATGTTACATGTTGTTTGTCTCCACCATTGTGCTGAGTGTGATGAGTTGAATTAAATTTAGAAATTGCAGAGAGTTCACTTCAAGGCATCAACATATTTTAACCACATTATTTTTAGACCTTTCTATGCTATCTTACACATACTAGCTCTACTGGGAAGCTATCTGAGAAGCGTGATATTAGTGGCACACTTAGTACTGAAGTGTGCCACTATTAATGGAATCTTAATGCAAGTTTGAGCCAAGTAAAGATTGTGAAAGTAAAGATTGTGAATAGAGATGTCCAACAATCTCTATAGTCAGATATGCACCATCCCTAGGTATTTTCCTTCTCCTGTTACATCCAACTAGTAATTTATAACCTTACTTTTCCATGAGTACAGACACCAGTGAAGGTAGGTTAGAATGACCTGGAGTAACAGTCAACCCCAGGAGCTCAGTGGCTTGAAACAACAAAGATTTATTCCTTGCTTATGTTTCATATCCATTTGGGAGTAGTGGGGTTAGGATGGAAGGATTCAGTTCCTTCTAGTCACCCAGGGACCCAGGTTGAGGGAACAACAATTATCTTTATCTTAAAATTATCAGTCATGGGGCCGGCCTGGTGGCGTAGTCGTTAAGTTTGCGTACTCCTCTTCCGTGGCCCAGGGTTCTGCAGGTTCAGATCTTGGGTGCGGACCTACGCACAGCTTATCAAGCCATGCTGTGGCAGGCATCTCACATATAAAGTAGAGGAAGATGGGCACGGATGTTAGCCCAGGGCCAATCTTCCTTAGCAAAAAGAGGAGGATTGGCAACAGATGTTATCTCAGGGCTAATCTTCCTCACCAAAAAAAAAAAAAATTATCAGTGACCCTGCAGAGGGTAAGAGAAAGATCTGGAGGGTTTCACTGTGAAAACTAAGTGTTCTAACCCAGAAGCGACACATATCATTTTACTTATAACTCATTGGGCAAAATTCATTACATGGTTCCCTTCCTAGTAATAAAGGAGCGTGGAAATATAACCTACCATATGCCCAGAAGAGAGAGAAACAGGAATATTTCACAAATAGCACTAAGGACTACCACTATCACTGAGTCTGAAACAGGATTAATTGCCTTGGAATAATGAGCAACTAAATTTGGCCACTTATGAGAATATGTCTCTTAAACTAGTTTGCATGATTCTATATGTTCCTTACATTTACTGAGTAAAAAGACTTTTGAAAGACTTTGAATGTAAGACAAAGAGAAATGAGGCCCACCCGAGATGAGCAGACCAGTAATTATTCAGCCACACTCTCCCAATGCTCCATTAATGGTAACATATTGCAGAGAACGGACAATGTCTTCCTGAGGACCAATTCTGCAGGTAACAAGCCTGGAAATAAAATAGTCTCTTGTGCATTCACTGAATATGATACATAAAGAAAAATCTTTCTGATTACTCAACATTTCCATTATCACCAGCACCTACTTACCAATAATTTCCACAGCTTTTCATATTCCTAAATGTTAAACCTATGACTACTAAGTCTCTTCTAAGTAGATCCCCTTAGAGCTACCAAACAGCCATAGTGAAGCAAACAGAGCACGTGCTCATACCAGAAATATGAGAGAATGAGCAGTACTGTAGAGGCAACCTAGTATTCATTAGGAAAAGGAAGCCTGTGTTTATAACAACTACTGGAAAATGAAGGAATGTTAAGTTGAGACTTTGATGTTTGCAGCTCAGTTACGTAAAGACAGCTAAGCTGGTTTATATTTCCCCATTCCTCTCACATTTCCCGTTAGAAATGGAATATTTGCCATTGGAATGACTATTAGCTACAGTCACTTGAGAGTTTTGTCAAATTCTGCTGAAACAGCAATTTGTAAAGAGAATCGATGGCCCTAGGAGCATTCTCAACGTAGTACCAAGTTGGAGGATGGGCCCGCCTCAGCGGCCCAATATCTATGTTCTCTTCAGTAGTTCAGTACAAATGGGAGTGTGTCCAGTGAAGACACATCAGATCAAAGTCATTGTCATTAGAGTGTACTTAATTACTGGGTATCTGGTAACTTTCTTGTAAGATAACTTGATACCACTGACGTGTTATACTTGTACGAGAACATCTTTCCCAGAGTGCCTCAGACCTTTATTGCCTTAAAATAATTATGATAATTTGTTCATTGCTTTCATTATTTTAATGATTTAGTAAAGTGACTAAATTTGGTAGATACTTTTGGGGTTATGTGTGTAAAGTTTGTGTCAAACAGTAATATCTGTAAAGGGAATGCCTTGCAATTCCATTGTCCTTTGAGAAGAAAAAAGTTCAGTGTTACCTTCATGGTGTCTGTGTTACTTAGACACTACTGTTTATTTTTTTATAAATAAAAAAGGTAAACCAGGTATAAGGGTAAAGCAAGTATAACATGCTATCATGTATACAGAGAGAGTAGATTAAAATGCTGAAATGAATTTGTTAAACTGATGCAAAATTGGTTAACAGCCAGAGGCAGTCATCAACAGACAATCATCCCATCAGAAAATCACATTCATTATCATGGTTTTTCTACAACCTACAGAGTGTTTTTTTTTTTTTTTTGTAGTAAATATTTCCTTATTTTATTGAATAAGCAATTTAAAAATTCTGAATTAGTACACATCTTCAAATTTATAAATGGCAATTTCAATGGAAAACAAATTTTATAAATACAACAAACCAGGCAACATAAACGTCCCTTTAAAGAATGAACAAGTTCAAATGCATAAGGAAATGCCAGTTCCTTTTCTCTTCGTTTCCTAGGGGAATGTAGATGCTTTCATGAAAAGTTAGCACCTAGGGACACTTCAGGCACTAACTACCATGATAGTTAGTATAGTGGTCACTGTGTCGCTTCACTCAGATGCCCTCAGATCCCTTTTATGGATTCTGGGTATCCATCTCCCAGTTTCTGCATGCTTTACTCCTACAGGCTGGCTCATGCAACCTTCTTCAGTGAACTACCCTTGGGCTGCTGGAGTCCCTTGCCCAGCTTCCCTGAGAACAGCAAGTGCCTGGCAGCCTGTATCCAATGACTGCTTGGTGCAGGAATATGAAAACTCAGCTCTTTTGCCTCAAAGTGACCGATTAGCTCTGGCCACTGAAAGATGAAAGGAGTGACGAGACACAAAGCCAGTCATGGTAGGGCAGGTAGGGGTGGATATGGACAAGGACTGATTCATAAGGGAGGGAAACGTCTAGCAAAGTGCACAGTTTTACCATTTTACCTCCCCCTCCCTAATGACTTATACTATCTATATGATTCATTAAAAATAAAGTATCAAGCTGGAGCCAAGTTTTTTCAGATACAGGAGTTGGACATACTTTTAAGTTCCTGGAGAATCAGGCAAGTTGAGGATGTGCAGGTTTCAGAATATTCAGAAGATCAATCGCCCAAAGACAGGACTGAATAAAAGGATTGTTAAAAAGATCAGAATTAGCAGGATAATCCACATTAACACTTACATACACACACACACACACACACACACACACACACTCACATTGAGAATGGTGAGGTATTAGGGGTGGGGCGAGGCAAAACTTCTGAAATTTAGAAAGACGTGCTAGTCAAGTCAACAGCACTATGAAACGAACCTGACTTTGAAGCTAGGTCATTGTTATGTACTTGACTACCATAGCAGGTCAGGTGAGCAGACCTGTCCCATCAATTTTGAGCTCAATTCCTGAGGTGATGCCTCAACAAGATGTGCACAATCTCTCACCTTTCAACAAACGAATATTTGAACGACAGCTGAGTTGCTGGAGATGCGAGGGAAGCTCTGCAGAGCCAGGACTGCTATGAAGTTTTAGTATTTGTTGAAACTTCAAACTACAACTGTGTGCCACAGAGCACCATGTAGGAACTGGTACAATATACTGCCTATGAATTGATTTGCATGACTATACTTTTATCTAAGTATATTATTTATATTTATGGATTTAATTTAATTTTTTTTCCCAAGCAAGCACTTTAGTCCCTGAGTCTCATAAAGACCAAATAGTTACTGGTAAGAATTATATTACCTGTGATAATCAACTAATTCTTGTTTAAAATAATCTCATGCTGGTAGTAGGTCCGAACACAAAGATACCAGCATATGCAGTCTTTGGAACTAGTATCCTTTTCTAGATTGAAAGTAGATGTATGAGGGGTAAATATAACCAGTTCAAGGTCTGTAAAGTTCTGATGAACAGGAGAAAACAAATAAAAATAGACCACACAGGAAGATAAAGTGAAAAAAAAAGAACCAGATGGAAGGAAATATGCTCAAGAAAGTAATTACCGTTGTTACAGTGATGGTAACTGAATAGAAAAATAAGACATTTTGACACAATCTTATATGCAAGATTGAAGTCATATATAATTGTCATAAAGAAAACAAGTCCAAGGAGCTTACTAATAGGTATTAAAAATAGGAGCAGGCTATTTCTGCCCATATAAATAGGTTTAGAGTAAGTCAATAACTGGTATTTACTAAATCAATTTTTAAAATGAATGGATTGGAATAAATCTGGTAATAACCTAGCTTCTGTATAAAACAGAAGTAAAAACCATATTTGTAGAAGATTTGATTGGGGGATTTCTGTTTTGTATCATGTTGAAAACCAATTACATAAGCAAAAAATGTTAACCTACTAACTAAATCAGGTCAATACAAAATAAACCGGCGAATAAAATGAATAAATTTCAAATATGAAGCCCATTATAAAAGAAATTTAGAATCCAAGGAGAAAGTATTAAGACAAATTTTGAAGCTGCCAGGTTGATTTCAAAGAAATGTAATGTCAGTTTATATCTCTTAGCCATTCCATTAAAAATGAACAATATAATTTAAATGAAGAAATTAGTACTTTATGATCTGTGCTGTTTTATATTTTGATATTGCTTTCCTCTTATTTCATCTTATTAGTTCTTCATAACATACATTTTTATAGAAGAGATGCAAAAATTGTGCCTTCCTGGGTAGAATAAAAAAGATAATAATCCTTGAGAGTTTTATCATGACTCATATCCTTTAGTCTGAAAATGTTTTTATAGGATTATAATATTCACCTGTGAAGTACACCAACTGTATTGGACATGGCATCTATACTATCAGAGGAGATTTGGGACAAGCCACAACTCCCAATTTTTATAAGACACATGGACCAACTCTCCAGCTGTGAGTTTTGCTCTCTCCTCTCACTTCTGATTGGATGTTACAGTACATTCTCCCTCTTAGAATCAGAATCCCACTTCTCTCTGGTATTACTCTATTCAAACTGAGTTATCTAAAAGTCTAACCATTTCATAGTTTATGCTCAAAATTGTGAATAAGTGTTCATTTTTATAAGCCCATGCTGCCATAGTATGCAAAAATAGAGTCAATAGTGGGAAAAGTCTTGGTTTTTCTAGAAGTGGTGATGAGATCATCCTGATCCAGCCCTACCCCCTTACCCAATTCACAGAGTATCTAAGGCATAGATATTCAAGAGGCCTGAGGTCTGGAGTACAACATAAATATGGAGCAGAGAGAAGCTTGTGGGGGCTTTAACAGAAGTGAGGAGCTAATCCACAAGCACAACTTCATAAACATTGTACTTTAACCAATAGATTTAAAGGAGACAGACCGAGAGTGACAATGATGATCATAAATACGCCATTACTATTTTTAGAAAGTGGTATGTTTTAGAAATAGCAATACAAACAATAATAAAGACAAAACCCACTAATCCTATCACCCACACTCTAAATTGATGAAATGTATGAGAAAGTTCTTTTGAGCAATCGTTAAACCCTGTACCACAGATGCTGCCTCATCTCGTACTCTGTTCTTCATGCCTATGTCTTTCCTTATCTCTTCTCAGCGTTTGCTGTCTTTCCTCTGTCCTCTTTCATCCCTTGTCCTATTTTCCTCTCTCCGTTCTTCTTCCCTTTTACTGAAACACAAATGTTTTCCCCCATTTGGTTTTGAGAATCTTGCATAGTGTCTTTTTAAGAGGTGACATGTAATGGGCTGTCTGTTAGCCCCCCTCATGTCACAGCCTCACACTCCACTCCTGGGCTCCTGGGGGTGAGGGACTTTCTCATAGAGAGTGTGGGCCCAGATGTCAGCAGCTCTCACAAAGCATGTCTTTGTCAAGTCTGAAGTGCTACCATTCCCCCAACTTTCTTAGCCATAGTATATGCCCCATCCTTACTTTTGGGGCACAGGAGGTACTTACCAAATGAACAGGACATAGGTGAAGACATGCAACTCCACGAGATATACATTCAGCTTAAAAGAATATATCTGTTCAGCATTGCCTGCAACTGAATTCTTCCACTGTCCTTGCCTTTTCTTGTTTTACCTCCTTATTTTCTCTTTGCCTATGATGAGGCCATTTTCTGTCTCTTTTCTCAATTCTGCCATTGCACTTGGAATGGCCATTTCCATTAGAGACAGTATAGTGTAGTGGTTGAGAGAATGGACTCTGGAGTCAAAGCACCTGGGTTCAAGTCCCAGTTCCATCACTTATCACTGTGTGACCTCGGGCAAGTTACCTTAATGGTACCTATTTCATGGAGCTGTGGGGGGATTAAATAAGTTAATATGTGTAAAGCTTTAAAACAATACTTGGCACATAGTAAGCAAGCCCTCTGTACATATTCGTTATTACATTGTAGAGGTAAAAACACTGAGTTGAGAGACATAAAGGACTTTAATACTGCAATAAGCAGTAGGAAAAAATTGTTCAAATGTAACCCCATGTAACAGGGATTCAGCGAGCAAGACTAAGACTTCAATACACAATTTAGAAAAAGCAGCAGAACCTGGGGTACTGTGCAAGGACCTGGTTCTGGTGTGAGGCATAAGGCAGACTATTTCAACAGTTACAGAATGTGTGACAAAAGACACTGAAAGGACACGTGTGGGGCATATCCAGATTCTGGAACTAAACAGAAAATCTAAGTGATGAGTCATTATGAAAAGGTCAGGTAGGCTTTCACTTCTGTCCCATTGTCCTGTGTGTCTGTTTTTCTGCCAATACCATGATGTTTTGATTGTAATAGCTTTGTAGTAAATTTCAAAGTCAGGGAGTGTGATAACTCCAGTTTTTTTCTTTTTTTCCCAAGATTTCTTTGACTATTTCGGGTCTTTTGTTGTCCCATATAACTTTTAGGATTCTTTGTTCTATTTGCATGAAGAATGTCATTGGGATTCTCATTGATATTGCATCGAATCTGCAGATTGCTTTAAGTGATATGGATCACACGTCTATGGACAGCTAATCTTCCACAAAGGAGCCAAGAGCATACAATGGAGAAAGAAAAATCTTCAATAAATGATGTTGGGAAAACTGGACAGCCGTGTGCAAAAGAACAAAAGTAGACCATTATCTTATACCATACCCAAAAATTAACTCAAAATGGATTAAAGACTTGAATGTAAGACCTGAAACCATAAAATTCCTGGAAGAAAATATAGGCAGTACACTATTTGACATCGGTGTTAGCAGTATCTTTTTGAATACCATGTCTACTCAGGCAAGGGAAACAAAATAAAAAATAAACAAATGGGACTACATCAGACTAAAAAGCTTATGCAAGGCAAAGGAAACCATGAACAAAATGAAAAGACAACCCACCAACTGGGAGAAAATATTTGCAAATCATATAACTCACAAGGGGTTAACTTCCAAAGTATATAAAGAACTCATACAACTCAACAAAAAAAAAATGAACAACCCAATCAAAAAACAGGCAGAGGATATCAACTGACATTTTTCCAAAGAAGATATGCAGATGGCCAACAGGCACATGAAAAGATATTCAACGTCACTAGCTATCAGAGAAATGCAAATTAAAACTATAATGCAAATCACCTCACACCCATCAGAATGGCTATATAATTAACAAGACAAGAAATAACAAGTGTTGGAGAGGATGTGGAGAAAAGGGAACCCTCATACACTGCTGGTGGGAATGCAAACTAGTGCAGCCACTATGGAAAACAGTATGGAGATTTCTCAAAAATTAAAAACAGAAATACCATATGATCCAGCTATCCCACTGCTGGGTATTTATCCAAAGGACATGAAATCAACAATATAAAAAGTTGTATGCACCCCTATGTTCATCGCAGCATTATTCACAGTAGCCAAGACACGGAAGCAACCCAATTGCCCATCAATGGATGAATGGATAAAGAAGATGTGGTATATATACAATGGAATACTACTCAGCCGTAAAAAAAGACAAATCTGTGGCATTTGCAACAAGAAGGATGGGCCTTGAGGGTATTATGCTGAATGAAATAAGTCAGACAGAGAAAGACAAATACCACATGATTTCACTCATATGTGGAAGATAAATAAGCAAACACATAGATAAGGAGAATAGATTAGTGGTTACCAGAGAAGGGATTGGGGGAAGGGCAAAAGGAGTAAAGGACCATATATGTATGGTGATGGATAAAAACTGGACTTTGGTGGTGAACATGATGCAGTCTATACAGAAACTGAAATATAGTGATGTACACCTGAAATTTACACAATGTTGTAAGCCAATATGATCCCAATAAAATGAAAAGGAAAGGAAGAAAAGATTGGGAGACAGAACTAGCCTCAGATCAGTGCAAAACAATCAATAACATTAAGACCAGCAAGAAGCGAAAGCTAGGATGAAACTCAGAGGTATTACTTGAGACCCTGAAGGAATGACTTCAACCTCACCCATTGATGGGGAAGTAGCTGGAAAGGATCCTGGGTTTTTTCAGACAGAATCAGCCTTCTTTATAGCATTCCAGTTCTGATAATGCTGTTAATTAGCTACAAGACCATGAGCAATACAACTTCATTACCATGACCCAACTTCCCACGAAATCAACAATTGATCCCATGACCCAATTTCATTATTGGTAAGGTCTCTTCCAATCGCAATGCAATTCATTCATTCAACAAGCATGGGTGTGATGAATCAGGCACTGAGCTGGGAACTAGGAATACTGCAGTCAACAAGGCAAACATTGCCTGTGCCTCCCTAAAGCTTATGGTCTCCTGGGAGGGACCGGGCTCCATATTTGAAGAACAGAGTCTGTGACAGGGAACCGCCCTAGTCCAAGGAAGTTTTCCCTGAGGAAAACTGAGAATTTAAGTTGAGTATTGGAGGATGAGTAGCATTTAGAAAAATAAAATGGCTCTAGGTAAAAAGAGCAACAAATAAACAGGCTCTGAGATGGAAGGAGCTTGGGACATTCTAAGAACTGAAAGAAAGCTGGCAAAGAGGGAGCACAGAGAGAATGAGGAGGAGTGGAAGGAAGTGAGGCTGGAAAACAGTGGCATCCTAAGGGGTGCCATTAGCTCTCAAAGGTACCTCACATAAACAGGAAAAGCAGTGTTTGGGGTCTGGCCTGGTGGCATAGTGGTTAAGTTCATGTGCTCCGCTTCAGCAGCCTGGGGTTGGTGGGTTTGGATCCTGGGCGCAGACCGACACACCGCTCATCAAGCCATACTGTGGTGGCATCCCATACACAAAGTAGAGGAATATTGGCACAGATGTTAGCTCAGGGACCATCATCCTCACCAAAAAAAAAAAAAAAAAAAAAATCAATGTTTGCTGCTTAATTGCAGCTTCTAGATAAGTCTCCTGGCCTCACTTTCCAGATTGCTGCCCCTAATAGAACTCTAGAAACACCACTGCCAGAGAAGCAGGCAGGGGACAGAGCTGGAGGATCCAAAGGCTCTGTAAGTATTTTGGTCTTTATCCTAAGAGAAATGAGCAGCCATTAAAGTGTTTTAAGCAGGGGTATGAAGTGATTGTTTTCAGTTTAATATCACTTAAGTACCCTGTAGAGGATACATTGGAGGGGATATAAGACCAGTTAGCAGTACTGCAAGCAATAGGTGAGAGTGGTATGGACTAGTGTGGTGGCTATGAAACTAGAGAGAGGTAGACAGATTAAACATATTTAGGAGGTAAAAGAATAATTGATTGGTCATGGAAGATAGGGGATATAGATGATTTTTAAATATTTTCTAAAGCTTCTACAAAATAAATATTTATGTTTTATGTACTTATTCATTCATATTAATTCAGCCAACAAAACACCTTTTGAATGCTTGATGTAGCTAAGGCATGGTTCTGTCATAGCATACGGGTATTACATTAGCTAAACTTAAGAGCAGTAGCCACTGGCCTAGTTTGAGTTCAACATCAGAAATATGGATCACCAAGGAATAACTAAGGAGTTCCATAACCTAGGGCTAGAAGGAGGAGGAAATACAAAAGCAATTCCACCTACTGTACCAATTTGACTGAGGAGTAGAGTGGGAAGCAGTAGATGGATGACCTGTACCAGACAGCTTCTGCTACACAGATATTCTAAAAGTAAAATATGCCTTCTTAAAATAAAATTTTTAAAAAAGGTCACTGACTTCAACTGTGGCCTCATTAATACCCAGATCTAACCAAAATGAGTTGGTCATGCTGAGGACTGATTGATGACTAATTTCAATTTGGGAAGTTTCCATTTTAGTGAACAAGACTCAGCAGCATTTTATTTGGTGAAGACTATCGGGCCAAAAATTAATTTTTAATAGGGAAGATTAAAATAAATGTCTCTAATATCTGAATATCAAATGGAAAGCAAAACTTCCAAGTATAACCCCAGCATAATAGCTTGGTCTTGTGGTGGGTTTCTAAAGGAGAATCTGCGATCTTCCAATTGATCCTGTTGCTTCCAAGTTGATTCCAAGTGGCTTATTGGTCTCTTCAAGGGATGAGCCTGTATATGGCGCTCAGTTGTTGGCAGGTTGGACATTTGACAGCAGCAGTAGCTAGATCAGCTGTGGTGAATGGGAGCCACATAAGCCCCGCACGTAAGCCTTCATCACTCTCAACATATCTACTCAATTTACGAGTCCATTGTGCTAACACATGAGTGACTAAGGACAAGGGCTGGATGACGTCAACTGGGTGAGCCATTCTGTCTCCTTTAGTTGTTTAGTGTCGCTTCCATGATAGGTGATCTTTGTTGGGTGTTAATACAAAATCTTCACATTTCATGCCCGCTCCCTTAGGTCATCCACATGCCTCTTCTTCAGACTTTCTTATTCCTGATCTTCAAGTATTTCTTTTTTCTAGCCCCTTAAATATGAGGCCATGAGTCTATGTATATTCTTATTTACCATTACCCATGAGTCTATGTATATTCTTATTTTGGGCCACTTCTAAGCAAAAAAAAAGTATGCATTCCATAAAACTCTGCTTATTTTGAGGATTTCCCCTCACTGCTGAATTTTAGGGCCACCCCCCCAATAAGACTGTAGTGCTGCTGCAGCTCTTTTTTAGCTTGCATCCACACATTGAGCCAATCTATCCATAGACTAAGCTTGGTCTTTTTTCTCCTCTACCAGCTCGTCGTAAAGGGAACACCGTGCCCCCCTTAACCCATAGCTATAGATGCAAGGTAAGGATGAGGGCTCATGCAGAAGTGTTTAGTGATATGTGGGTCTGGGACACTTACTCATGTAGCTTACTTTTGCCCCCTGGCGCGTGCTCATGCCTGCTTCTAGATATTCCATTTCCATCTTACAGTGAATTGTTGCTGGGCCCACTTGATCTTAGGACTTGGAGGGTCTGACAAAATTCAACTTATGATGAGCAGCTCTGGCCACATAGTTACTTGCTGCCTCATGGTTAGATCCTCTGTCTCTACCAATGTGCCTGGCAGCATGCCAGGAGCTGTTTTCTGAATGGTATGTAATTCTCCCCTCCCTGCTCATGGCGTGATCTCCCCTCCCTGCTCATGGCATGATCTTGCTCTAGAACCCTAGGGCTCTATGTTAAGATTCTTTTAGCTTTAGTGGAACAACCCATCAGAATAGCCGTAAGGGATATTTTGCAAACATCTCTTTCAAACCAAAAGATGCATGTTAAGTGATGAGATTTTATATTAGATGGGTAAACAGAGGCCTCCTATTTTATACTCGCATAGGAGCTGGCCACTTTATAGTTAGTAGTATTTCAATGCCTGGATGTTCTCAGTTAACACTGAATTTTAACTTTTGCACAGGTAAACTCATTTTACACAGGTGTCTATTATTATGTTCTTCTCTTATCTTTTCCAATCTCCCCTTTCCAATCCCATCACCTACCATCCATACCACCACCATCACCATTATACATTTTTTTAAAAAGAGATCTGAAAGTATGTTTTTTTCTTGATTTTATGCTTCAGCAGTTTGAAATTGGTTTGTCATTTTGTATTTAACATAGCAATTGTCACGACAATTTGATGTTACCGGTTAGGTGGTGTTCTTTTCTTTGCATATGTCTATGGTATGATGGTTGCTATAACAACAGAATAAGGAGCAGAAACCATGGATTTTTAACAGATTACTGATGCTTACGAAAAGGACTTATGGGGCAAACTTGCAGAAAAGAGCTCATAGGTTTAATTATTTAAATTGTTGGGTATTTGTAGGAATATAGGCTGTGACTCTATTCCAGAAATGTGAAGGCAGTAATCAATCTGTCACTTAGGGTTGAGCACCCATAGCTCTATTCTAGGCTTATAATTTCAGAGTTATTTTGTACAATTTGATGGAATTCCAGTGATTCAGTACTGATTGATCCCTGTTTATGTGGGTTAGTCAGGATCTCCCTAACTGCTCTTGGGGTATTCTAACAGTTTGAAATGAGAGGTGGAATTTTGTTGAAAGTAGGCTTCAAAAAAATATGACTCTTCTAGTAAGGTAGGAAACACAGAAAAGTTTAAAAGTCACAGCATATAGAGGAATTTCTTGTTTTATGATGACTCTGAGATTCTATTCTGTGCCAAGTTCTCCATGCATAGGTTAGATCATGAAAAGATGCATAGAATTTGTATATTTGAAGAAAACATAATTTATTCAAGAAAATAGATGAGTGTTGGCCACTAATGCATCAGCAAATCACTCATTTGTAAGGCAGGCTACTTGATTTCTCAAGAGATTGCTGTTATGTCCTTTTCATATCACTTAGACTTCATGGTCATTTCTCTTTTTTTTCATCAGTTACTGATAATAGAGGTATGGATTTACTAGATATTGTAAAGTGTGTTAGATAATTAGATGTCTTATTTTGGTCAGCAATATCGTGGTTCTCAAAATAAATTTTACCCTAGGTGATCAAATGTCTCTGGGAAATATTCCAAGAACATCAAAATTCTGTCATTGTCTTCTGGTAGAAAAACTGTGAAGTCTTTATCTTCTACCTTCTGTGGTGGCTGGCACAAGAAAAAAGGAAGCGGCAGCAAAATAAAGTTATTGAAGGTTAAAATTTGTGTGATTTATTACCACAATATTAAAATCACTGAAAAAGTTATTTTAGCTCCTAGTAGTGCCTCATTGTTGACTGCAGAAGATCAAGCTTGCAATCTGGTGGTAGATATGAGATATAGTTTATGGATAACAAAGTAAGGAAACATTCCTTAATTTTTATATCATATTCTAAGATAAAATGGATATAATGTTTAACATAGTTGGGCACATAGCTGGTACTCAAGAGCTACCCTTTAGTAATTGATTGATAAATAATTCATCAAATAATTAACAATGTTTCAAAATTTCTGAGTTCCAGTCTTTTTTCTTACAACTGTGATCATTGCAAAAGGCATCTTTAATTTCTTTAGAATCTCCAAAGACCTGTTTAGCAGGGGAATGCTATACATTTAGAAAACACTAGAGTTTTAAGCAGGGGAATGGCATGATTAGATATATATATTTGTGAATGTAGAGAATGGATTGAAGAGGAGGCCAGAGGCAGAGCAACCAGATAAGAGCCTACTCAGGATGAAAGAAGACCCAAGGTAAAAGGTAGCAGTAATATTGCAGAGGAGCAAGTAAAGGTAGGGAAAATAAGAGGATAAAAAAAAATAAGGCAAGATGTCCATGGAAACTGCCAGAAATCAGCAACCAATGTGCAGAAGAGTACCATTGACCAAGGTGGAACAATAAAGGAAACAGGTGTTTTGGGGAATAGAAGTTTGAGGCATTTATGAGATATTAAAATAGAAATGCCAAAAAGGAACTGCAAAATGCAGGTCTAGAGCTCAGAAGGCATCATAATCAAAGATATGGAGGATGGAGGAGGAGTGGTAGATGAAATAAAACAATAGAAGTGTGTGGAGTAGCCAGAGATAAGACCCATGTATAAAGCACGGAGGGTATACTTTATACCTAAGTATAAAGCAACATTTTAGTGATGTTTAGATGAGGAGTCTATAAAAAAGCCTGAAAATGTGTAAACAGAGGCAAGAGGAGAATCAGAAGAGGAAGGTGCCATGGAAGCTGAAGTTAAGAGAGAATATCAGGAGGACATGGCCCACGGTGTCAAGTCATGTGAATAACTTATATAAGAAAAAAAACTGACAAATCTTCTTTGGATTGGCAGCTAAGAGTTCAGCAGTGACTTTGACGGGAGCAGATTCAGTGGAGGGCTTAAGACAGAATTCAAACTGCATTTGGTTTGAGGAATGAAAGAGAAGTGAGGAAAGTATGGGCTACTTTTAAAGAAGCCTTATGTGGAAATAAGGAAGATACAGAATAATGTCTAGAGCAGGGATCAGCAAACATTTTTGTAAAAAGCAGGATAGTAATTTCCAACAGTTCATTGGTAGTATACAAATACAATTGATTTTTGTATATTGACCTCTTTTCTTGCAACTTTGCTAAACTCGTTTATTAATTCAATAGCTTTTTTTTTGTAGATGCCTTAATATTTTCTACATAAGCAATCATGTTATCCGAGAATAAAGAGTTTTACTTCTCTCTTACTAATCTACATGGCTTTTATTTCTCTTCTTGCCTTATTATATTGGCTAAGACCTGCAGTACAATGTTACATAAAAGTGATGAGGGCAAACATCTTTGCCTTGTCCCTGAACTTAGAGGATTCTACTTTCACCACTAAGTATCATGTTAGCTGCAGGTTTTTAGTAGATGATCTTTTTCAGGATAAGGAAGTTACCTTTGATTCCTAGTTTAATGCAAGGGTTTTTTCAATCATAATGGACATTATATGCATTTTCTTTATCTATTGAGATGATTAAATCTCTTTTTTCATGTATTAGTATGGTGAATTGAATTGATTTTTTTAATGTGAAAACAACTTTGCATTCCCAGGATGAATCCCACTCGGTCGTGAAATATTACCTTTAAATATATTGCTAGTTGTGACTTGCAAAAATATGGTTATGGATTTTTGTATCTATTTTCATAAGAATATTTTTCTATAGTTTTCTTTTCCTGTATTCTTTGTCTGGTTTTAGATTCAACATACTGCTAGCCTCATAAAATGAGTTGGGGAATGTTCTTCTTCTTCAGTTTTCTCGAAAAGTTTGTGTAGAGTTAGTATTATTCCTTCCTTAAAGGTTTGGTAGAATTCGCTTAGGATGCCAGTTAAGCCTGAAATTTGCTTTGTTGGGAGGTTTTTGACTACAAATTGAATTTCTTTAACAGAATATAAGTATGTCCAGGTTATTTATTCTTCTTGAAAGAGCTTTGGGAGTTTTGGCCATCTGTTTTATTTACATTTTGAATTTTATGGCATAAAGTTGTTCATAATATTCCCTTATGTCTTGTTAATGTCTGTAGGATCTGTTGTGCTGTCTTTGACCATTGATATATTGATAACTGTGTTGTGAGCAGTCTGGCTAGTGAAGAATTTCTCAACAGCAGTACTAGTGACATTTTGGGAGCACTGGTGACATTCTTGGTTGTGGAGGGCTGTCCTGAGCATTGTAGGTTGTTTAAAAGCATTTCTGGCCTCTACATGCCAGCAGCACCGCCCCAGTTTCAGCAACCAAAAATGTCTGCAGACATTGGTGAGTGTCCTCTGGGAAGCAAAATGGCCTCTAGTTGAAAGCCACTGATCCAGAGAATTATCTTTTATTGCTGTTTACAAAGATATAGCTTTGAGTTTTATTACTTTTTCTCTATTGTTACTCTGTCTTATATTTCAATGATTTCTGTTCTTATCTTTATGGTTTTTTTCTTTTTCTTCCTTTGGATTTCATGTATTCTTTTTTGTAAGAGTAAAAATGGTGGAAACTTTTATCATTGATTTTTAGATCTTTCTTCTTTTCTAATATAAGCATTTAATGATAAGTATTACACTAAGCACTGATTTAGCAGGATCCCATAGATTTTGTATTTTGGTCTTCATTCAGCCGAAAACATTTTCCAATTCCCCTTGTGACTTCTTCTTTGACCTGTGAGCTCTTTAAAGTACGTTGTTTAATTTCTAAATACTTGGGGGATTTTTCAGATATGTTATTAATTTCTAGCTTAAAATTATTGTGGTCAGAGTTTTGTGATTTCAGTCCTCTTGAACTTGAGACTTGTTTGATTGCCCTAAATATGGTCTATTTTATTAAATGTTCCCTGTAAACTTGAAAAATATATATATTCTGCTGTTCTAAAAACACTGGAATAGCATTCTAAAAATGCAAATTAGGTTAAGTTGGTTGCCAGTTTTGTTCAAGCCTGTTACATCCTTATGGATTTTCTGTCTACTTATTTATCTACTATTAAGAGAGGAGTTTTGAAATATATAATGATAATTGTGGATTTATCTATTTCTTTCTTTAGCTCTAAAAACATTGTCTGTTTTTGGTGCATGCTATATAGAATCGTTATAGTTTCTTAAAGTTTTGACTCTATATCATTAGGAAATATTCCATCTTATCTTTGGTAATATTCCTTATCTTAAAGTATACTTTGATATTAATAAAGCCACTCTGGATTTCTTTTTATTAGTGTTTGCATGATATATGATTTTCCCATTATTTTAATTTTAACCTATGTATGGCTTTATATTTAAGCAGTTTCTTTTAGACAGCATATAGTTGGCTCTTGCTTTTTTTATCCAGTCCAATAATTTCTGCCTTTTAATATGCCTTTTATAAATATAAATTTATACATTTATATTTAATGTAATTATCTGTATGATTGACTTTAAATCTATCATCTTGATATTTGTTTTCTATTAGTTCTTTCTATTAGTCCTGTCTATCATTGTCCTTTTTTTCCTCTTTTTCTGCCTTATTTTGGACTAGTGAATATCTTTATGATTTCATTTTATCTACTATTAGCATATTAGCTATACTCCCTCCTTTTCAGTGATTGCTCAGTGGTTTATAATATATTTTTTTAACTTATCACATTCTACCTAACAACGTATTTTTTTAACATCACATTCTACCTTCTTACATTACCTAAAGTATAAGAATCTTAAAGCAGTATATGTCTATTCCCTTTCTTCCATATTTTTTGCTATGGTTATTATATATTTTACTTCTACACATGCTGTAAGTCTCTCAAAAAGTTATTAGTGCTTTCTTTCTAAGCAGTTATTTTTCAAAGAGATTAAATATTAGAAAAATATGTTTATAATATTTTCCCAATATTTACCATTTCTGACACTCTTTATTCCTTTATGTAGATTCAAATTTCCATCTGTTGTCATGTCCTTACTGCCTAATGAACTTCCTATAATATACATATGTCTTTATATTTAAAGTGAGTTCCTAATTATTCCCTTGCACTTACCCTAGAATGAGCCATACCATAACATGAAGCCACAAACATAAAGTCACACTTCATGTTTCTAAAATACACTATAAATGTTAATCATCAGTGTTAAAACAGAGTTATTTAAATTTAGACAAGTAATAGTTTCTTAATATTTTCTGTTATTAATAGTTAAACAGATGAAGAGTAATTAAATTTAATTCAAAAAAGCTGTTCCTTGAGGAAAAGTCACTGTAAGTTGCGATGAGCAGATAAAGAATTGTGAATATTCTGAGGGGAATATTTAGGTGTTTTCAAAGTCTATAGTGATTAAAGATATTGTTTGTTGTTGTTGCTTTTGATGATGTCTAACCTCACGTCAAAATTCAGTCCTTTCGATGTTGTTGATACAAGAAAGTACTTCTTAAATAGATGTGAGAAATATATAACTAATGCTATATTCCCAAGGCTTCAAGCTCACAAGGACTATCCTTTCTCTGATCATGATACTACCTACCTTGGAGACTCTGGATCCTTCCAGACGACATGGAGTTAATATATTTAAGCATGGAGGCTGTGGAGTTAGACTGCTGTTTAAATGCCAGCTCAACCAGTTACGAGCTATACGACCTTGTACAATTTACTCGGTTACACAAAATCTTTATTTCATTATCTGTAAATAGTAATCTTGGAATGATAATTGGAGCTATCTAAGAGGATTATTGCAGACATTAAATGAGATAATACAAGTTACATGCCTGGTATGCAGTAAGTCTCAATAAATATAAGCAATTATTATTGACATGGCTGAGGGCATCAGGCTATGATGTGTGGAGCTGAAGGCTACAGCCTGGTCCAGATGTCAGGGATGTCTGTGTAACCAGCCTGGCCCTGAGCCTTGATTATCAGGAAAGACCATTACAGGCTCATTCTTACAGCCTGATTCCTCAGTACTCCACCCCCCTACCCCCTTACCCCATAAAATGCCTTCCAGTAGAACTGAAATAGGGAATAGAGAATTCTCTATTTGAGAGAATAGGGCTATGGATGAATAAATGGATAGACTCTGACCTAAAGTTAAGAAATAATGAGATGAGGACTCTGTCTTCTACCTTCCTACTCACTCAGGAGAGCTGAGGTCCTACCCTCTCATAGAGGATGCTAACCTGCCCCTCCAAAGAGCAAGGGAGATGAGCACGGATCTGGTAGGTGCTAAACCTCAATGGTACCCAGCTAGCAACCAAGCAGACATGCAAAAGTCCAGAAAAAGAAGATGAAAACAGGATCACCAGAGTCAGTATTAGCAGAAAAGGAAGAGAAGTTGCAACAATTGTTGTTCAGGAAATTAAGATCCTGACCCTAGCGGCCTCTGTACACAAGAGACATGCCTTATTCCAATATATGTTAATTAGGAATTCTTGCTGGGACACACTGAAGAAATGCATCAAGTGCTTACGGCTTGTGCCAGTAAAGAAATCCTAAAAAAAGAATAGTCAAAAAAGAGTCAGTATTAGTTACTGTTAAGAAAGAGAAGATTTGAGGAGATAATGCTCCTCCAAGCCAATTTGTAGATGCTTCACTCATAAGCCTTTGACAAAGGTCATGGGTATCAGTCTTCCGGAAATTGCACGTATCTGCACACATTATTTTGCTTGTCATTTGGAGGCTATATGGAATTCCAGAGACTCCCCTCCACCAGTGCATCTGGGTTTGGATGCTAAACCCCTGCTCTTCTGGGACACAAAATAATTTAGGCTTAGCGATTGCTCCCTGAAAATTCACTGTTTCTCATCTCAATATTCTTTGCTTTTTTCCATCTCTACTCTCATTTATGCTTGAGAGAGAAATTTTGCACAATGTTTCCCTAATTGTAATAATAAACCAATGAGAGAACATAAGATAACCTTTTTTTTGTCTTACTGTGCCCGGTCTTTTAGTGGTACGTTGGCTGGCAGTAATAACAGCTCAGTACTCTCACTGTTGGGATGGGATTACATCTTAAAACTAATTACCAACATTACAAAGGAATAGATGAATATAAGAACAAAGATAGTTGACATGCTGAGCACCATTGGACCACACACGAGGAAGGGCACAGAAGTGAACAGAGAGAATTGTTAAAGATAAAGAGTTAACAATAAGATGCAGAAAGGCTTTTACCATGTTCATTAAGGTAAAAGGCTTAACACTAACTTGCTATGATTTCTCATATTAAAAATATGGTTCATTGCCACTCATGATATGCATTTGTTAAGAATACATTAATAACTAAACTAACTAAACTAAAAAATAATACTAATAACTAAAATTGGTCATAGCATGACACAGTGAATTTCCCAAGTGCTAGGGCTTTTGTTTTGTTGTGTTTGGGTGGGCTGGTTGATTATTCAAAGACATGCACACTCATACAGGACAGATTGTGGAAGGCTAGAAATCAGATGACAGATACCTGGGAAGAATTTTTTAAATACTGTATGGTTGCTTGGGCGCAACCCCCGCCTCCCCCCCCAATTAAATCAGAATCACTATGGGTGGGACCAATGCTGCAGTATTTATTGACAATTCCTCAGGTGATTCTAATGAGTAGCCAGAGTTGAGACCCTGCTAGACCCTCTGCATCAACTTTGGAATTAAACACAATCATTTTGATGCTCTCTCTGACTGGAAGTCAGTCGTTTGCCTTTTAGGGAAACCGGTGAAAGCTAAATCTAACATCCATTGTTTTCACAATTTGAAGACAGAGATGATTGTGGTCCATCTTACAAATACATCCTGTTATAAAGGCTATTTTTAACAAAGTATGTAGTTTAGAGCCCGTATGCAGAAATCAGTCTATTTGTAGATAAAGTTTAATCTACTTGAAACAGGTCTCAAATCCTATCTGCAAATAGGCCGGATTTTGCGTATGAGAAGTAACCTGTAAGTTAGTTGATGTTCGAACAACTCTGTTGGCTTTCTCTAGCTTTCGCTTCCCTGCTTCGATTCTATTTACACCCCAATAAACATTTCCCATAGGGTCTGTTTCCTACCATTTTTCATGACATAAATTTTCCCTTATATTTAGAAAAAAATAATTGTCCTCCATCTCTATTCATTATTTAGTATCTATTTCCGTTGAACTCTTTTTTTCCTGATAGCCTTTCACCTGCCTTCCTTCTAAACTTATGTCAACTGACGTTGAGTTTTTTTATAGATTCTGCCTCAAAAACATCCTATGGGCTAGAGTTAAGCAACTGTCTTACATACTTGATGTCTAATATAATTAATGGAAAAGTTATTTTTGTTCAATTTATGAAGGCCAAAGGAGTCTATGCCTTAGAGATGTTCAATAACTTGTTCAAATGAAAAATAAAGTTTTAATTTAGAAAGAAGCTGTTATTCTCCAGAGTAGCAGTCGTTGAATGAACCAATAGTTTACAGCCTCTGATTTGATGACACTGACAACAGGTATAATTGAAGTGCCTCTGTTACTAATTAAGGAGAGGCATTGTGATGTGGAGATCAGACTGGGAGCTGTGTGATTTGCTTCAAACTCCAGTCTTCAGCTTGCTAGTTGTATGATGTTGGGCAAATGCTTAACCTCTCTGTGCAAATGCTAAACCTTTTCAATTGTTTGAAAGAATGAATGGAAATAACGCTAGAGTTGAAGACAGAAGATCTGGGCTCAAGCCATATCTCTTCTTGTAGGTTTTGTGACTTAGATGAAGTTACTTAACCTCTCTGAGCCTATTGAGAATAATACCAGTCTTACTTCAATGGGTTGTTGTGAAAAAACTAAACAAGATAATAAAGAATGAATTAGGAACTCTAAATGTTTGGGGTTATTTTAAGGTATATAACTTTGTGGTAAACATGGAATAACAAAAAGAGAACAGTTCTGGAGTCAAGGAGAACTGAACAGCTGTGTGACTTTTGGCAAATTACTTAGCTTCTCCAAATATGTTTCCTCTGTCATCAGGATTAAATAAAAGTATTATGGATAAAGACCATTTTTCCTGGTTTCATTAATATACAGGAATGAACAAGGTCAAATGAAGAGTATATTTCACTAGCTTTTGCCTCTGCCTGCTTGCTCCTTATAGCATCCACCCTTTATGGTAGCAGAGACACCATCTGCTCCGCCATATTCTGTAGCCCACTTGCAGTTAGGCAAGGCCATAGGACTTCTTCTGATCATTGAGTTGTAAGCAGAAGGGATGTTTGTTATGACGACTTGGCCTCTCCTCACTAATATACCCATCTTTTTGCCTACAAACTTTCTACAAGTAATAATGAATTTTTAGAAGTGCTAATGAATATATCCAGTCAGTTACCATGGGACATCCAGCAGATCCCAGTGCTACTTCTGAAGTATCTGCTACCTCCCACTAGGGGGCTATGGTCATCTGCTGGGCACTTCTCCTTCAAGATGCTAAAACTATTCGTTGGATTGTGATAAATCGGGGACATGCCTCCCTCCCTCATTTTGTGTTACACTGCAGTAGAGGACTACCAATATGTTACTGAGTTTTAGTGGAAATGCTCATTTAGCACATGCTTTCTCTCACTCTCACTTGGCTCTCTCGCCCTGACCCAGACAGGATCCATGGGCAAGGGATAAATCCAAGAGACACAGAAGTCACCTGAGGATTGAGTAAACTCAGAATCTCTCCTCTCTCTTCTTTTCTGATGACTATGGCTTTGATATTGAGTTAGGCACATAATAACTGGCTCTTTCTTCCCTTAGGATGAATTGCTTTCCAGGAGGATCTTTAGCACTTGCATGAAAATAGATCTCCCTGAATCTATTCAGACACACCTAAACTGCTTAAGTGGATGCACTTAGCCTCAAGTTGAGCTATCCACTCATGCACGTAAAGTATCATGCATGTAAACCAACCATTGGAGCATTGGGAAACAGAAATTCAATAATTAGTGATGCTGTTGGTGGTGAAGGTAGCTGCAAGCAGCTTGCTTGGTGAATTCTTTTTCTTTTTTCTAAAAATTAGAAGTTTCTTTTCCTCTTCTTCACCTTCTCTGTTTTTCATTCCTTTGTTTCATTACTGTTAGAGAGTTTAATTAGCTTTCATTTTTTTGCAGAGAAGTGCAACCCTTCTGGCCACTGGGTTGGATTTATTTTTATATTTGATAGGAATCAGGTCCAAGAAGATGGTCTCTGAATGTCTCACATCCGGTCCATGTCACCTACTAAGATTTTAAGCTTTATTCTTTAAAAATATCCATAAACACAATTATTAAAGAATTTTCTTTCAGTTTTCATCAGATCTGAATCTTTCAACTTTCTGAATTTCATGAATCATGGGAAATTCCCAAGAAAAATGGGAGCATGTGATTCCACAAAGATTTTAAAAGCATTTTGATCTTGTTTCAAGGTACTCTTCAAGAGGTGTGGGGTGTTGATTTATTGCTATGTTTCATTTCCTGTAGACAATGCAAGGGAATTTTTTCTGCTGCTTTTAAGTGATAAAAATCTAAAAACAATATGTCTAAGTATAATAAGCATTTAAATGCTATATTTTTCCTCTGTTAAGAGAATAACCAACTCCATTCACAAACTGCCATTAAATTAATCTATTTAATACCAATGGAATTTGAAACTCAGTTACAATAATAATTGATATAATGTTATTTTCCTGATATTTTCTGGGCTTCTTTGCTGATTGGAAATTTTATTGCAAAACGAAAGCCTAAATAAATAATAAAATTTTGAACTAGAAGAAAATTTATTTAATCAAACACCTTATTATATATAAAAGAAGCTGAAGTCCAGAGAGTTTACATTATTTACCCAGAGACACAAAGCTAGTTAATGAAAGACTTGATTTTGGAGTTTCTATTTAATTATATAAAAATAGCTGTTTACAATAGGCATTGGTTTATGTTGTAAATATTTATATTCAGGCAAAACATAAGCAAGAATTTTGCAAACGTTGCACACATACTATGAATATGTACTAAGCTCAGTCTACTTTTGTGTCACCATTTTGGTACAGCTGCCAAAATCCCTCCTCTTGCTAAAGATAAGTTAAGAAAGGAAAAGAGAGGTGAGAGTTATAAAACAAATACAGTTTTAAAACCTGCATTTATGAGAGAAGTGCTAGGAACCTGTTCAAAAAACAAACAAAAAAAATCCTATGTTTAGAGACTCTGAAAGATTCCAAGCTGTTGATTTTATGGGCTTGGTGTTTCACACTACCAAACTAAGACTGTTTAAATTCATTCCAACTTCATATCAACAAGTTGCACTTTTTACAGCACCAGAGCATCGGCCTCCTTACCAAATACGGATATTCAATTAAAATCTGAAATAATCCAAGATTAAGGTAAGGAACAAGGAACAAGCCTTAATGATCAAAAGAGAATGCTACAATTACTGTAACAAATATGATGACATTTATTTGAGGACACTGCTCTGCAAGGATAAAGAACTGTGAATCCTTCCCTTGATATCACCTCCCCCAATCGAACTGGGCATTTCCCTAGTGTCCAATACACATTTTTATTATAGGATGCTGTATCAGACACCTCTTGGGTACCACTTCAAATCCTTTCAGCCTCACTTCATATTCCAGCCACTGCTGCAGCTATCTGTCCAGTATCTGCTCCAGCCAGTTACACACAGGAGCAAACTGACTGTTTCACCCTGTATGCCTCTCACTTCCTCCCTTGCCCGAGCTTCTCTGATGCCTTCAGGTATGGGACATCTAAGGAAACCTGTTCAATACTTGTATCAGCCAGGATTTCAATCAGAGAAGCAGAACAATTACGAGGTTTTATAGATATTTATATTCGCTACAAAGATTTGACCTTATACAATTGTGGATGCTGGTTAGGCTGTCACTGTAAGGCTGCTGTCCTCATGTCAGTGGTGGTGTTTTACTGTCTTTCTTCCTCACTAGGCTGTAAGCTCAACAAATGTAAGGTCTTCATCATGTTTTTGATGTATTCATTAATATATCTCCACAGCCAAGAAAGGTGTCTGGTAAATAAATATTGGTTAACTAAATACATTAAAATGTTTGAATTGATAAACTAGTCTAAAGATCACAACTTAAAGTAGAAATAAACACTAACTTAAAAAGGTTGTATACAGCGGTTCTCCAAGGACAAAAACTGAAACTGTTCTCCCTTAACATTTTAAGAAGTAATCTGAAAAAAAAAAAGAACATAGTGAAATTCTCTGGATTTTCAGAAGCCATTTAGCTCTTCCTAATAAAGAAATTTAAAACCAACAGAAATAAATGGTATGAAACTTTTAAGCCTGTGTATGAAGAAAATCAGCCCTATTTTTTCCATGTGGACAGATACCGGATAGTGCAATAGAGAAAAACAGTCCAAACATAAAGGATCACTGGCTTCAAAGAGGAACCCAGAGTTGGTGTAGACTGCCCAAACAAGATATCATCTAGTGTACTCTACGACAGAAAGAGAAACTGAATGCTGAACTTGGTTAGGAAGGAAGCTGGAAACCATAACATTGCTGATAGGCTACTTGAATTGTTCTACTTTCTCTCCAGAATTAAATCTTAGTCACAGAGTGGCAGACTGTGTGGCACCATTCTCCAGACCTTGTGATGCGTTCAGCAGAGAGATATGCTTGGCCAGAGGGTATATTCTCAGATATTGACAAATCTGATTATTCCAGTCTCTCCCATCTACATGTTGGCTCACCTTCTCTGGATGACAATACATGTATACCTCATTTACAATGTATTTGAAGCAACTTTTCCTTGAATTAGGGTGATCTGGAAGTAGCTCTACAGTTTTCTGTATCAGATACGAATTTGTTCTTTGGGCATGTGCGTGACCACTGGCTGAAAACTTCCTAGGTGTTGAAGGAGAAGGAAGAGAAGGAGGAAGAGAAGAAGAAGGAGAGAAAAAGAAGAAGCAGAAATTTTACATTTATTGAGTTCTTTCTAGGTGCCAGGAACCACACTAAAAATGTAACATTTACTATTTCATAATATTCTCTGTGAGAGGGGTATACTATTATACCCAGTTTATAGATGAAGGAGGTGGAGCTTAGAGAGCTAAAGAGACTTGTCTAAGGTAACACACTAATAACTATGGAACAGAAATTCAAACACAAGCAATCTGATTCTAAAACCTCTTCTCTTAAACATCAATCTTCTTTAATATTGAAAGTTTAAAGATTAAATAAAAATGTAGATTGATATAACACCTATATGCCAACCACCCATAATGAACAGGTATTAGTACATCATTTTTGGAAAATTTTAGGCCACTCTTTCCTAAATATTTTTTGTGTCCTCTTATCTCTCTCCTCCCTTCCCAGGACTCCAATTACAGGTATGTTAGACCATCTGATATTATCTCGCAATTCCTTATACTTTGTCCATTTTCTAAAACCATTTTTATCTTTCTTCCTCAGTTTATATAATTTCTATTAACTTGTTTTTTCATAGCCAGCTACCTCCTAACCTGAAGTGTCTCCTCAGAAAGTTTCCTAATACTGAACTCTGAGGAACTACTACAGATTTCTCTTAGTTGGAGTTTGAGATTAAATCCATTTGCAGTCTCAGACATCTGCCTGAGAACTGTGACTACAATTCAGAACGTTTCCAAAGCACTGACATTAATAGGTACTGAAAACTTCTCAAATAAATTTTTTATGATATCAACTAATTACATGATATTTGAGATACCTGGTTGTTTATTTGTATATAGCCAATTTTGTTGCAGAAAGAATATAAGATATTAATATAGTAATAATAATAGCTACCATTTATTGAATTGATGAGTCAGGCACTACACAAGTTTCCTTATATATTTTAAGTTTATCTAATCTTTATAATAACCTTGTCTTAGTATTATTATGACCATTTTTTACAGATGAGAAATTTTTTAGTAGATTTCAACTTACTTCCTTAAGCCCACACAGAGCTCAGATTTTAACTTTAGTCTGTTTTAACCACCATGATATTCTAACTTTTAAAACTGTAGAGGATAAAGTGATGATTTTCCAGATCACTTCTTCAGGGCTTACATACCCATCCTCCAGCTGCTGGAAAAATCAGCTACTGAAGGCTTATGACTGTCTCTCTCTCTGGGTACTGTTTTGCCCAAGGCCATGTCCCTTAGGGAGTGACCAACAGCCAATGACTACTCCCTTGTCTTAATTCACTACATTTCTGAAGGGCTATCCCAGCTCCTCAGCTCCTCATAAGTTTGGTTGAGGTCTCAGTTGCAACCGCATTCCTGGTCAGTTTCTCCTTCTGCTCAGTCTTGACTCAGTATATCTCCTGAGAACACTCCTCAATAAACCCTCTGCACAGCCTCAATTATGGACTGAACGTTTGTTTGCCCTCAAATTCTTATGTTGAAGCCCTAACCCCTAATGTGATGGTATTTGGCTATGGGGCCCTTGGGAGGTAGTTAGATTTATATGAGGTCCTAAAGGGTAGGACTGTCATGATGGGATTAGTGCCCTTATAAGAAGAGATACCAGAAAGCTAGCTCACTGGCTTGGTTGCTCTTTCTCTCTCTCTCTCTCTGCCATGTGAGGACACAGTGAGAAGGTGGCCATCTGCAAGCCAGAAAGAGAGCTCTCACCAGAACCCAACCGTGCTGTCACTGTGATCTTGGACTTCCAACCTCCAGAACTGTGAGAAAATAAATTTCATGCCCTGTCCTCTTGTTCTTTTTAAAAAATTGACCCTTCCATTAAAAAAACAAAAATTTTATGATGTAATATTTTACATGTACAAAAGAAATTATGTAACTTTTATTAGATTGTAAAGCAAAATAATAAAATAAGCTTATGTTAATCTATTACCCAACCTCAAAACTTTAATATCACCAACATCATTGAAGCTGTTCCCATTGTTCCTTCCTGATCATATTGGTTTGTCTCTTGTTATCTAGAGTTAACCACTATCTTGAGGCTTGTGTTTACTTATAGTCTTTCTATGGTTTCACCACAAAGTAAACAATATATTTTTGCTTTTGAAATTCATAGAAGTGACATATCATACTCTATTAACTGCTATCAGCATATCCTCACTAGAATGTAGGATCCATGAGAGCAAAGACTTTCGTCTGCTTTGTCCACTGATGTCCCAAGTGACTACACCAGGACCTGGCACGTAGTAGGAGCTCAGCAGATATTTTTTAACAGAATGAATCAAAACCTGAGTCTTCTAAATAGTTTTTGTCCTTCTCTTCATATCTGAGGTTTGACAGTGAAGTTTGGTTGCTTAACTGATTGAGTGCTGATTGTCAGGTGTGATTTTTTGCAGCTTACTATCCTGCCAAATACAGATACTTCACAGGCCTATGCATGAACTAAGCTCTGGTAAATAAACCCATTTCAGTAAGTGTGGATTTTCTTCCTGCTTATCTCCACTGTCTCATTGTAATTAGCCCAAGCCAGAAAAAATTCTTCAATACAATGAACTTTACCCCATCATAGAAGTTCTAGGATAGGACAAAAATGTGAATTTCCTTCCTTCTGCTGCTAAGAATACTTATTTAACTCAATAGCTCAGTGGTTCATAGGTCTGATTAGATATTGGAATTATTATGATCTTGTATGTATATGTTGTTTTTCTGTGTATCATCATTGGCATACTTTATACATCTTTTTTATGTAATTTATACTGCATCATTTCCTTGAGTCAAATGTTTTACTTACACAGAGAGCTCCTTCAGAGATTAATTTTTTTGTTAATGTGCATTTCCTATGTTTATTATTTCCTTTTTTATTTATTATACATATATCTTTTCTTCTCTATTCCTGACATGGAATCTTTGCTGTAAGTCCTGTGTAATGAAACCTCCAGGATATGAAATATTACTAACATTTGCTAAGGGATTTATTTAATCCTAAAGACATTTGGATGCAATGCAAAGTTTTGTCACAGGGCATTGTGCCGTGGAGAAGAGGAGGCTGTTTTGTAATTACAGCAGTTCTTTGAAATAGGAGAGAGAATCACCGTGTTTCTGTTGTGTTGCCATGGACTTCTATTTGCAGACAAGGCGTTCCTCTACATTGCGCTTTGCAAAACTGGAAATTCCCTGAGAAATCTCCAAGGAAGTTGAATGCCATATGAAGGAAAAGAAAACTGAAACTACAGTATATAATATGTGGGAAAAGAACCTAACAAAGTGGAACTGTGCCATTTTCTAAAGGTTAACCTTTAGAAAGTTTGAAAGATATAACAATGTTAGCTCTTGGACATAAACATCCACGTTGTTTGTCCTCAGTGTTGCTTTGTCTTGGTCTATAATCAATGACCAAGTACTGAATACCCATATTTGCTTAGCACTCCTTGAGAACTGTGGGTATTCTAAAGAATAACCTATATAGTCCCTGCCCTGCAAGAGCCTACAGTTAAGTAGGATGAATAAAATCAATACACTTAAGCCACAAGGCAAAGCAAGATGGTATTTAATTACTCTAAGTGTTAAATGATGAGCTACAGACTATTCATACCGTAAAATTGATTGGGAAGGGATACATGGGAGCAGCGGCAGGCTCCCAGGGTTCCAGTAATATTCTGTTTCCCATCTGAGTGGTAGTTACCTGGGTGTTCTCTTTACAACCATTTGTTAAGCTGTACATATAAGTTTTATTTGCTTTTGTTTATAATTCACAATAAAACAATAGAGGAGAGAAAGAGAAGGAAATGAATAAAGCCTGGAATAACTGGGACAAAAATCTGTGGAGGAAATAGGACTTAAGGTGGGCTTTAGAATTGGCCCAGAGGAGGGAGCAGATAAGACAACTGCAAATGTGGCATGGTCGTGGGTGGGTGGGGTATAGGAAGGTTGCAGTGAGGGAGAGTGGCGACTAGAGTGGACTTGGAGTTTGAGGGGATTATATGGGGCGTAGCTAAAATAAAGCTGAACAGCTTGAGAGTCAAGTGTTGGGGGGGTTGAAGGAGGACCTTGAGATGGAGGCGGCAGAGGAGTTTACCCTCTGATGCAGTGGGACATCGATACATTGTGGGTTTTAAATTAGATGACAGACTGATGTCGGAGGAGTTTAAGGAAAATTAGTATGGCTATATTATGCCTTTTGGATTAAAATGGGATAGAAGCTGGGGTGAGGAAAGGAAGCACAAACTGAATCATGCTGGCAATGAGGGCCACCTGTCAGTATTACTGGAGAGGAAGAATTAGATGTGAGAAACACTACAGAGAAGTGTACATGACTGGGTAGCTGACAGGATGGGAGGATGAGCAGGATAAGTTAACCTCATATTTTACAAAGCCTGGGGGAATAATGGTGCCAATGACAGAGTAGTTGGTAGAAGTAGTTGGTTAAGAAGAAAAGGTAATTTTGGCCTTTCAAATGTAGAATTTGAGGTGACAATGACAACTAGGCAGTAGCAATATGGGGACAGATCAAACACACATAAAGAAATTTTGATGAGCATTCTCTAGTATAAGATATCACAACCAGAAATGAATCCTGATCTCGTGTTATATGACATATCATAAAGCACATAAGCAATGCTTCTCTCATATCGCAGATAAGGCTAAAACTCAAGGCAGTTTCCGCTCCTTGAATGAGTAGCCAAACCCACCAGTATTCCTGTCCTTTTCTGTTTCTAACATTTCTGTAAATACCTCAGTTCAAAAACAAGATCTGTATATTTTATTGGAGAAAAAAGCAGACATTCCAGCTGATGATGATTTCTATGCAAGATGAACCGTCCACTTTTTAAATCTTTATGACTTCATGTCTTTTGAACAAATTTGGAGATTTATACTATAGAAATGCAAATCTACACAACTCCAAAGGGCAGATAGAATTAAGGAGGCAGATTTTGATTCAGTAAAAAAAGCACTTTCTAAAAATGTGAAATATCCATAAATGGAAAAAGCTAATTATATTCCTTCTTCTGCACATATTCTAGCAAAAGTTTGACTCTCTGTAGAGATTCTGTATACAGGATTCTTACTTTGAGTCAGTGATGAGGCTGAAAGACCTCTATAATACTTTTTATACTTATTCTCTTCCTCTCATGTATCGAAGGCAGGTGAGGAAAGGTTTGAATAATACCAATGAGTTTGCTGATTTATTCATCCAAGTGGTTTTTCTTACTTTTCCTGTAAGCCAGGCATTCGACTAGGCACTGGGCATGCAGCAGTGAAACAGACGCTGACCCTGACCTCAGTGAGCTTGTAGTCTCATAAGGGATACAGTGAACAGAATGCTAAATGCTACCATAGAAATAAATACCTGGAACTCTGAGAGTGCAGAGATCACTCTTGAGGGGTCAAAGAAGACGTTTGGGAGTAAATAACACACAATCTGAAGCATCAAATATTATACCAAGCCAGATTGTTGAAGATGGAAGAGGCTTAAGTTACTTCCATGGGTTTACTTGCCCAGCATTCACTATCTGAACACAGTAATTCTAGAGTAAAGGCTATTGTCAGAGAATAAAGCCTAATAGAAGGACTTTTAATAGGACAGTGTGAACTGCCGTCTCAGAAACGTGCTTTGGGTTTCCAGAAATCCTAAATCCAATTGAGACTGAAATATTTTAAAATCTAAATACAATCCCTACATCATGGAAGATATTATGAAGTATTAACTGTTTCCCCCCATATCTCTTTTACCCCGAACCTCCCCTATCCAGGCAACTAGATGGATTGTTCCATTGACCCAAGAAGAGGGGTGAGGAAGAAGGGAAGGGAGTTGTAGCACAACCAGAAAATAAAGATATCAAATTCTCGGCTCTTCAATTAAAAATGCCCAGTTATATGATACAAGTGTTAAGTCGAGTATTTGCTGGGCATTTTCCCCTCCCGGTAGGAGAAAGTTTGAACTTTTTCTGGGCTAAGGAAAGAAAACAGTTGGAATGGGGGTGGGAAACAAGATTGTTAAGACATTGGTGAAGATCTCTTGGAAAGGTCCACAGATACTACTTCCCCTTACCTCCTCCACGTAATTAGCTCCTTAGAGAGAGGAGAGCAATAGAACTCTTGGATAGGGTCAGGGTTCTGAGGGTAAATTTTCCTGTATCTCATAGATGAGTGCTTCCCAAATTTTAATTTGTATACGAATCACCTGGGGATTTTTGATTGAGTAGTTCAGGAATGGGGCCCAAGATTTTGCATTTCTAACAAGCTCCCAGATGATCCCAAAGCTGCTGGTCTACAGTCCACACTTTGAACAGCAAGATCATAGAAGATTCTTGAAGACAACAATGTCCCTAAGAATCCCCTCTACCACCATGGAGCAGGCTCACTAGCAGAGGTGGTTGTATAAATGGATGAGGGCAGTTAGAGCTGAGATGGTCCCACTGAGTTTCCTAAAGCCCAATAGCAATGCATGAGAAGAGTTGATTTTCTTATGCCCTAGAAAAGAGTGCGAAACTAGCCAGGAAATTGGTGAGGAATTCACAGTCATAATGAGAGGACTCCATGATGAGAGGGAAGCAGCAGGGGCCACACCATTAAGTTGCAGGTGGGAACAGGGACACCTCTGTGGATGCCAGCATGGAGGTATGTGCATGATTCAAGGGGCTGGTACATCTCCAAGGGATCCAATCCAAAGGGCAACTGGCAATCACAGGCCAGATACCTTTCAACCATCCCCACCTGAAGCCCCAATACCACAAGCCACTGGAAATTAAATTCCACATTAGAGAAAAGGAAAAGGAGAGAAGACCCTAACTTACTGAGTTTACCCAGAATTGACAAGATCATTTTACTGGCTACTGAGAAGGAAGGGGATTTTGGAGATAAAAACTGAGTTGTTACAGAAAAATAAAATTATTTTCTTAAATTCTCAGATTGTGATCTGAGAACTTCATACTCAGTATTCAATATGTATAAGAAATTTGATTGTTAATGTTCCCAAATAATAATTTAAATTAAAATTATGACTACCAGTAAATGTTAGGTTTAGGTTTATTTTGAGGGGAGAACTGATATTTTATAGAGTTTTGAATTCTATGTAGGCTCCAGCACAGTCCTTCAGAGAGGCTGGAGGATTCAAAACTACTCCAAGTTCTTTTGGAAAACGAAAATTTGAAACACTGTGAAAAATGTGGGTCAAAGTCAATTAAGAATTTTATCTTAATCCTTTAAAGAAATAAATTATGCAGAAAAATGTGAAATAGGGGAAATCAGTTCATGGAGAGAAGGAATTAATATATTTTGATCACCCACCATGTGCCAAGCATTATAATGGGTACACAACATACAATTGCCTTAAGCATCTCAACAAACCTGTAAAGTTATCCTCTTTTACCAGATGAGCCTAAAAAGACTGAGAAGATTAAGTGGCAGAGCCAAGGTTTGAATTCAGGTTTATCTGATTACAGAGCCAAGGTTTTCTTGTAAATGAAGATGAAAGATCCAAAGAATAATACATGTCTTGAGATCAAAGTTGTCGGATTAGCAATCCAAAAAGTTATTCATAATACAAATAATAAGAATGGTAGTTGTCGGAAAGAGACATGAGGCGAAGGACATGGTAGGTCAGGGAGAAAAGGGAGAAGGAAGGTTAATATTTCTGGATGAGTACTATGTGTCAGGAACTGAACTAGAGCATTAACATTCATTTAACCCTCACAGCAGTACGAACTTCGCTGAGCAATCATTCTATGCAGATCACTTTGGAGTAATAGTTTTAGAAAATATGTATATACAAATAAAAGAAAAGTGCTCCATTTTGGCATATCTATTCCATATGATAATAGCTAATACTGACTGAATGCTTGTTATGTGTTGGGTACTATTTTGAAGACTTATATGTATTAATTCATTTAATGCTCACAAAAATCCTATGAAGGGAATGAGTCTTAATGGCTGAGAACTGAGGCTCAGCGAGTTCATATCATTTGCTCAAAGTCACACAGCTAGGGAGTAATGGAGCCACGTTGTGGCCACAAGCAACTGGCTTCAGAATCTAGGTGCATTACTGATGTCCACAGCCCCTTTTACTCATTCATCCAACTATAGAATACCTACTATATTCATCGTTCTGCATTAGGCCCTCTGAGCATACAGAAAAGCACAAGATATATTCTCTGCCCCAGCTTATAAATTAAACTATACTGGTTTAGTTTACCTCTAAAGTATATGTGTGTATATATGTATGTGTGTGTATGTGTGTGTGTGTGTAATCATTCCGACGTCTGAAAATTCCATTGCTGTGATTACCCAAGGCTATTTTAACGGCGTTCATGAGATAAGACCAGTGTAGGTCCCAACACAAGACTGAATAGATCCGTTATAGTAAATGAGATCCACTGACTTATTTATTTTGGACCTATTCAATATGATCTTATAAAAAGAATCATGTTAATAATAATAAATGGTTAAATTTATTTATCTACACTCACAAAATATAGTCGCAAAAAAATAGACACCTGAAAAATAATAAATATTTCCCAAATGTTATAAAATAATACTAAATAAAACAATTGGAATGTAGCCAGATTCACCAGTCTAGCTGCTCTTAATTATAATATATTAAGGGACTTTTGGTGCATATTTACTAACCCATTTGAACTGAGTTTTGAAGAATTACCAAGAACTGGGAGTAATCCAGATGACTAGAAACAACAGTACGGTTTCCTGAAAAAGAAAGGTAACATCCTTTATAGTTATTATTCTTCTGGATGGATGATATTGTATTTAGGATATGTCATTGAAAACAAAAACAAATATAAGCAGCTAACTAGGGGATGGAAACAAGAACAACATAAGCAAAGAAGATCCTTTAAAGCACAGGTCTAATGATGATCTAATGGCCTCAATATTTTCCACAAAGGAGAAAGGGAAATTCTTTTCTGTTAGTGAGTGGAGAAGAAATAATCTGAAGGCTTGAGTAGAAAAATGAACAGTTTCTGAAGAAAAAAGAAAAAGATAGCTAACTCTAGCTCCAACAAGGAATAGTTTGGTCAGCAGTATTGAGTACCCAGCAAATTTAGAAAACATAAACTTACAGAAGGGACAATTGTATGATTGGGAAATGTTTCTCCTTTAGAATTTAGCTGCCTGAATAGACTGGCAGCAGAAGTATTTTTTACGGTTTCCAGGATTGGGGGGCTTTCTTAGGTAGGGTGGATCCATGGCAAAGAGGCAGAGGAGTTGCATAAGCTATAAAGATAATATTTTAAATAATTAATGATGAAATGCAGGCTGAATAGGAAAGCTCAAGAGGGAATGGATAGAATGGAATACAATGGGGGGAGCCTTAAAGATCTGGAATATTCTATGAAGTCAAACAAAAATTCTCTCACCTTTCATCCTTTTCACAGTTCCAACATATATGTCATATAAGTTCCTTCTTGTACAAAAATCCCACCAATGCCTTTTGATATCAAACCAAATTCCTACCACAAATTACCATCATTTGTAATGGATGCTAAATGAGCTTATCAAAATGAGAATTTATTTGTATAAAATTCAATGAAACCTTTGCTACCTCAACAGAGTGCCCAGCAAAATTGAAGAAATTGTCTGGCTAAGGTCTCCATCTAAAATCACCAAAGTGAAAAAAGCAAAACTATGTGTAAGAAAGGAAGTAGAGAATTTCTCTGATTATCAAGAAAAGTGTCTCAGTGTGCCATTTGTTTTTTCCAAGTCTGGCAGAAGAAGGCTGATCTTTAAAGTCAGATATTTTGGAAATGGTGAGTACGGGACAGCTGCTTCACTTTTCTAAGCATAAGCAACCTTATAGGAGTATACAAGTCAATGTTTGTAGAGCACATTGCCTAGTGCCTGTTATATGTTAGGCTCAATAAATATTTTACTAAATTCCTGCTTTAATCTGGCAAAGGAAACTTGATCATAGACTATTCTAGTGATTAAACAACAACAACAGGTCATGCAACACAGTTAACAATTTCTTTTTTGATTTTAAAATTATAAATGACAAGGTAAAAGAATGGAGTAGATTGTTGATCATCAAACTCAGTAATAAAATAGTGCATCTCAAAAGTTTTCTTGCAAAGTTTGCATGAATTCAGATGGAAAAACTCACAATAAAAGAAAATAAAGCTATATCCAGTGGCAGGCTTAGTAAATAGGCTATTTTAAGGAAAAAACTCAGATATGAAAGACTAATTTTCTTTCATTTTTAACTCCTTCATTCTGCCAGGTGATAAAAACGTTTTAGCCAGAGCCAGGCAAACTTAGGAACTTGGAGTTTAAATTCAAATAACTCATTGTTTTTTTGCCTTCCCAAATATTCCTTTGGATAATATCAAGTTTCCAAGGAAGAATTTATAGGATGTCTCCTTTAATCAATTCTTCTGATGAATGACATTCTAGAATTTTCTAACGTTATACCAGCCCTGCATTCTTGAGATAATCTAACTTGATCATGATGTATCATGACTATTTTGTACATTGTACATTGCCAGTTTCAGTTTGCCAATATTTGTTTAAGATTCTTAAGTCTACATTCATAAGTAAAATTGGCCCATAATTTTCCTTTCTTATGCAATCCTTGTCTGGTTGTTATCAAGGTTATACTGGATTCACAGAATACAGTAGGGAATGTTCTTTCTTTTTCTATTTTCTGAAAGAGTTTGCAAAAGATTAGAATAATCTTTTCCTTGCAGATTTGCTAGGACATACCAATAGAACCCTCTGAGACTGATGTTTTCTTTATGGGAAAATGTTCGATTACTTTGTCTGTGTTTTTAATGGTTATTGAAGTATTTCTAAAGGTTTGTATATTTTTTCTAAATTTTTTAATTTATCGGCATAAAATTAACTAAAGTATTATTTTATCTTTTATAAATTTTGCTAGATATGAAGTTATTTTTCTTTTCCATTGCTAACATTATTTATTCGTGCCACCTCTAATTTTTTTATCAGTCTCACTAGAGATTTGTCTATTTTAACAGTCTTTTCAAAGAACTAATTTTTGACTTTATAGATCCTATTTATTATATTTTCTGTTTGCTAAACCATTAATTTTACTCTTAACTTTCTTATATTCTTTCTTAAAATGCTTGTTTTTCTTCTGTTCTTTTTCTGACTTTTTAGGTGGCATATACAACTCATTTAGTCTTTCCTAATACAAGCATTTAAGGCTAAATATTTTTCTCTAAAAACTACTTTTGCTGAGCCCCTTATGTTTTGATATGTCATATTTTTATTATTTTTGGTTATAAATATTTGTAATATACATCTTAATTTCTCCTCTCCAAGTATATGAGAATTTTTTTCCTTGCCTTTTATTGTTGACTTTTCATTTAGTTAGTTTGTGTCCAGAGAACACAACAATTTCACACAATTTTGTGGGAGAACAACTTGAAATTTCTCAACATTTGCTTCAAGGCCCAGATTACAGCCATTTTTTGTAAATGATCACTGATGAGTATTTAAACGGATATGCCTAGCAAATTAAAAGTTATAAAAGTTACCTTATAGTGAAGGAACACAAAGCTAGATAGACAGGTAAAATACATGGTATATCAGATAACAATGTCCTAAGCAGAAATATAAAGCACAATAAGGGGACACAGGACTGGAGGTGGCCTCACTGGTAAGGTAACATGTGAGCAGAGACCTGAGCAACTTGAAGATGCCAGCTGTGCCAATATTTGAGGGAAGAAGAACTTTCCTTCTGGAAAGAGGAAAGAGCTGAGGTAGGAGACAGGAGTCTGTTTGATGTGTTCAAAGAACAACCCAGATCCCATGTGGCTGAGGCAGGGTAAGTGAGGCATGGAGTGGTAGGCGTGGATGTCAGGGAGGGAGGGCAGGACCAGGTCATTTGGGAACTTGTAGGTCACCCTAAGGACTTTGGCTTTTATTTTGAGGGAGCCAGAAAGCCTCTGGGGAGCTTTTAGAAGAACTGTGATATGTCTGATTTAATGTTTTAAAAGCTCCCCCTGTTGAGGTCATGGTCAGAGGTTTGATGCGAGAAAGGTGAGAGTGCAGCATTTACTTCATTGAGTTTCATTTGCTGCATTTAGTAAGTGATTACTACATGTTAGGAACTGTGCTAGGTACTTTGCATACATTATTTCATGTAATTTTCAATGCTCTCTGAGGGAGATATAGTAATAACAGTAATAATAACAACCACCATAATAGTAATAGCTAACATTGGTTGACCAATTACAATGTTAGGCACTATTCTATGCACTTCAATCATTTAATCCACCTCCAAACAAATGAGATAAAATTTTTGTCCCATTTTACAAACTTAGGAAACGAGGAATGGAGAGATTAAATAACCTGCCCAAAGTCACCTGGCTGAATCCAGGCAGCCTAGCTGGGGAGATTTACCTCTTTGCCACTACACAGTATGGCCTCCCTTGCAGTAAGCTCTGTTTCAAAGATGAAGAAATTTGGGCTCAAGGAGGTTAACAGACTTGTCAAGTTCACATCCTATTGTGTGATGGGTAATTTGAACCCAGGTCTGTCTGACTCCTGAGTCAGTCCTGATAGATGGTACCAGCCAATAGCCTCTGCAAAGCCCTGCTGGTCGTGAGAGGTCATCATGAGAGATGGTCAGGGGCATTGTGTTAGAATAGAAAGGCCAGAACATTTTGTAGGCTGTGTGTTTCTTCCTTTTTTTCCATTCTACCCTTCAGATAGAGCTATTTTACTCTCTATAACACTTGATATACTTGTCTCTTTCCGTTCCTTGAGAACCGTGACCATTCCTTATCCTTCGTTGTATCTTGAGCACCTAACACAGTGCTAGGCAGAAGGTGCTTAATAAATGTTTGTGGAAGGCTAAATGATTGCTTAAACTCTTTCCTAGAGAGGAAGAACCAAATACATGGGGCTTAACCTATTGCATGTAAAAGAGAGACGTTTACTGGCCTAGTGTCAGGTGGAGTGCCCTGTCCTGGTCAACATATTTCATAATGACTAATAAGGTGAGAAAATATGTGGTCAAATACACAATTGCTCAGAACAAGGCTCAGAAAAAAAATAAATGAAGCGAATGGCTCTAAAATGCTGAGCTTTAACTGATCTTTCACAAGTATTTAAACAAAGGTGTCAAGAAAATGAGAAGTTATTTTTTAAAAACAGCTTTTTAATACTAGGGCTAATGGCAAGTGGTAGGTAAATATTACTGAAACAGAGAGATACAGAATAAACCCAACTTTCCATGTGATACACAATTATGTCAATAATGCTATATGCAAATTCATGAGATCTAGCAATTGTCCAGTTCTGTCCTCATCTCCCTCTCCACCCACTATCCCTGCAAAAAAAAAAACAGGCCCTAAAATATTTTAATTGTTAGAGGGAGGGGAGTAAAAAGAATGGTTGACAGCTATTTAGAATGAGGGAAACTCAATGGGGCATTTTTGCTTAGGTGGTTCTGACTAAAATGACCTGTCATATTCTGCATTTAATCTGTAACTGCAGTCATGTTGCGAACAACGTTGCTGCCAAGAATGTGTAGTGAGCTTAATGTGCAGTAGGAATGAAATTACAAAGGAAAATCTCCATTCTCTTCAGATAATCTCTTGAGGTCTTAGATAAACTCTTTCTCAACCCTCACGTCTCCATTTCAACCGAAGTTGGGGGGGCAGGGAGGAGTAGACTATTTCCTTGGTAGAAGTAATTTTAGTCCCTTTTCAGAACTCAAGACTGTCCCACTGGGGGTTGCAGGCTGAGGACAAATCACATCCTGTACCTGTTCCCTCTCCAGTATCTTGTTCCCTCTCCACATGCTAGGGGACCTAACCTATTTGGATAAACAGGTAGTGGATTTAAGTAAGTCTCAGGGAGAATCTCGAGATAGAAAAATCACAAATGAGTAAATTACAGCAATCGATCATGTGCATTTTTAATGACCCTCAGGTGATTTTTTTTTTTCAGCATTAACTCCATTTACTTCCACCACTCCTCTTGGAGTTAGTAGCATCTTTGGTCTTCTGAAAAGAGTAGGGAAATTACAAAGCCCTGGTCAGGGCGGTGGTTTTTATTAGCCATATCCTGAGTAGGATATAAAATACTAGTGAAGAATATAAGCTTTGGAGTCAATTGAATCCTGTCCTTTTACTGTGTGGCCTTGAACAAATTACTTAATCTCTCAGAGCCCTAGTTTTTTACATCAGTTAATTAAGGATAATAAATGCCTAGCTCATAAGGTTGTTTGAGAGTATTAAATAAGAGTATTCTGTAAAAGTTAATGCATGCCACATTGTAAATGATCAAGAAATGGTAGATGTTAATATTATTGTTACTATGAAATTTTTTCATTCAATAAAAATTATTAATTAAATATTAATCCCGAAATTGTACTGACTAGACTCACTTTAAATTTGTGACTACAAATCTCAAATGGCTTAAAGCACCATCAGATAATGCTATCTCATTTCCATGGTAACTTTATTTTCCCTCTCCCCAAGTTAGCTAGTTAGTTAGTTTCATAACATCCTCTCTTCTCAAATCTCCAATATCTGCCCACCCCCCCACCACACACACACACACACACACACACAGACACACTTACACTCACATTCCACTGATGCTCATACTCAGACCTTAGTCATAGAGACAGTAAAGGCAATCAGATGGGATCTGCCCTCCTTCCCGGTAGCAAAGCCACTCACCTGCCTACACTTCTGTTCATGAACTTTACCTTCCCTCTTTTTCCAGTGGAAGAAGTGTCCCTGCTCCTCAGACCACCCCACCCTGAGCTTGAAGCACATCCTCTCTGGCTTTCCAAGGACCTCACGCTTGTTCCATGTGTTGGCTACTTTTCCTCTAACAAGACTTCGAATACTAGCATGTCCCAGGGGTCTGCCAGAGCCTTTTTCCTTCTCTATTTACATTATCCCCCTGAATAATTTTACCCAGTTTCATGGCTTTAAATATTATCTGTACTCTAATGACTAGTATCCAATATTCCTCATCTCAGTAAATATTACCAACATCCACCTCCCACCTCATTGCTCAGGCTCCAAACCTAGCAGCCCACACCCAATCTGTCAAGTCCTGTACAGCTTACTGGAAGCCTCCAAAGATATCTTAAGTGTAATTTCTTCTCACATCCTCCATTACTACCACCCCGGTCAAACCACCATCATTTCTCTCTAGATCAGGGTTTCTCAACCTTGGCACCACCAACAATTTGGCCAAATAATTCTTGTGTCATGAGGGGCTGTCCTGTGCATGTAGGCTGTTTAACAGCATGCCTGACCTCTACGCACTGCATGTCAGTAGCACTCCCACTCCACAGCTGTGAAAAGCAAAAATCTCTCCAGACATTGCCAAATGTCCCTTTGGGGGTTGAGAGTGCAAAATCGCCCCCTACTGAGAACCATTGGTCTAGATTTATCACCAGCAATCTCTTCACTAGTCTCCCAGCTCCACACTGCCCTTCTAAAATCTACACCCACACAGCGGCCAGAGTGATCTCGTTAAGGATATAAATCATACCATATCCAGCCCTGGCTTAAAACATTTCAGTGGCTTCCTTTGCACTTAGAATACAGTTCAAGCTTCTGACACTATTTCCTTCCACTCTCCCTGTCAGTCACTGCCCTACAGTCACTCTGGCATTCTTGCTGTCCCTCAGACTTGCCAAGTTCATTCCCATCTCAGGGCCTTTGCCTCTGATGTTCCCTCTGCTTGAAATTCTTGTCTTCCCACCAACCATACATGGTTACATCTCATCATTTAAGTCACATCTCAAATGTCTCCTCCAGCTTTCCCTGAACCCCCTAGCCAAAGAAGTCCCCAAAGCTGCTTTCCAATGCTCTATTTTACTCTTTATCAGTACCAAAATTATATTATTTTATTTACTTTCACCTATTTATTGTCTGCCTGCTAAAATGTCAACTCCATGAGAAGAGGGGCTTTATTTGGTCTTCTTCACCACTGTATCCATAAATTTCTTGAAAAACGCCTGACCAAAATAAGCTTTCAGAAAATATTAACTAACAAATTGTTATCTGACTAATAGGCTGATTAAACATCTATGTGATCTAGGTACTGGGCTTTGGGCTGTGGCTAGAAAAATGAATAATGAGACATGGTTCCTGCCCTCAAGGAGTTTGGTCCAATGGAGGTTTCAGAGAAGTAAAAAGTAATTACAATACAGAGTGGTAGGTGCTGTAACAGGGGGAAGTCCAGGGGCTGTAACAGTATAATGGCAGAGGCCCTTAACACAGACCTAGGGCAGCCAGAGAAGACTTCCCCGAGGGAGTGGCATGAACGAATGAGTCAAGAAGAGTGAATTGGAGTTAGCTAGGTGAGTGGGTGTTACAGACTGAATTGTTTCCTCTCCCAAATTCAAAGTCATATAACCCCCCAGTACCTCAGAAGGTGACTACATTTGGAGATAGGGCCTTTAAAGAGGTGATTAAGTTTAAATGAGGCTTTTAAGGTAGGCTCTAACCCAATCTAACTCTGTCTTTATAAGAAAGAAGAGGAAATCAGTACACACAGAGACAGCAGGGATGCACACGCACAGACAGAAGACCATGTGAGGACACTGTGAGAAGGTAGCCGTCTGCAAGCCAAGGAGAGAGGCTTCAGAAGAAACAACCCGCTGACACCTTGATCTCTGACTTCTAGCCTCTGAAACTGTGATAAAATAAATTTCTGTTGTTTAAGGCACCCAGTCTGTGGTACTTTGTTGTGGCAGCCTGAGAAAATTAATATGGTGGGATAGGAGAGTAAAGTGTGTTGATGGGATGAAAAGCACCTAGTGTGGAGTGCAAGCTGGGTGGTGGCAAGAGGCTAGAGAGATAAGCAGAGGTGAGCTCATGAAGCCCAGTTGAGGAGTTTGAATACTATGGTGAAGGGTCTTGGGAACATTGAAAAATCACAGGTAGCAGAGTAAGGCAACCAGATTTGCCTCTGAGAGAAAGAATTTTAATGATAACATAGTGAATAGATTTTAGGAGGGCAATCTCAGAGACCCTGAGAGCAACAAGGAGGCATATGGCTTTGGAGTCCAACAGACCAACACTCTGATCCTAGCTCTGCCATTTAAAAGTTCTATGACCTTGGGCAAGTTCTTCCCCTCCCTTTGCTTCCATTTCCTCATTTGTAATTTTAGGCATAATAATTCTTATCCCATGGGTAATATAAGGATTAAATAAAAGAGCTTATGTAAAACACTTGGCATAGAACCTGACACGTCATAAGCAATGAATGACTGGTAGCTATTAAAATGTCTAAGGCAGTAATAGTAGACCTGGAGAAAAGGGACAAGCTTGAGAGATCTTAAGATAGGTAATATGGAAATTTTGGTGGTTAATTTTATGTTTGAGAGTAAGGGAGAAAATGAAATCAAAAAGAGCTTCCAGACTTTTGTTTTGGGAAGTTTTGGATTGCAGTGTCATTCACCCAAATAGGGAACACAGAGAAGAAGCACATAGGGGAAGAGCATGAATTTAATTTTGGATATATTGAGTTTGAGGGATTCCTGGTACATTTAGAAAGAGTTGTGTCATAGTTGAATATAGGGACTTAGGTTCAGGAAAGAAGTTTGGGCTAGAGATGTAGACTACATTGATGAGACTTTCTAGAGAAAAGCAGAAGGTAGGTAGAATTCCAGGGACACACCCACAGGCAGAAGGGGAGATAGATAGGATGTTGAAAAGGAAGCAAAGAGGTATGAGAAAAAGAGTTAAGCCAAAAGAGGAAATAAGTTTTAAAAAGAGAATAGTCAACAGTGCAAAAGCCAAAGAGAAATCAAATAAGGTAAGGACCAAGACCTACTCATTGGATTATGTCGTGCCTAGACATAGATGTGACTTCGGAAAGGATGGTTTCATGGATCTACAGGGGTACAAACTCTAGTGTAATTGGGCAAAAAATAAATGAGAGGTGTGGAAGCAAATACTGTGAGCTTTCTGAAGGAAAAGAGAAGACTAGTTGTAGAAGGAAAATCCTTTTGCTCCCTCATCCTTCATAACTCCTTATTTTCCACCATCCGAACTTACTTTGGCCTAAGGGTTCTTAATTTTGGGTCCCTAGACCCCCTCAAGTGGTTTATGAATAGAATTTAAAGGGTCTATGTATTTAGAAAGGAGAAAAAATCACAACTTTAATTTCAGTAGCCTGAAATTTATCATTTTCATCAATTATGAATGTAGGCAAAAACTGCAAAAGATTAGCAGTATCTTTGACTGTCAAAAATATATTTTCATATCATATTATAGTTGTCACAGATTTCTCAAAATACCATTTACACTCATCACTTTTATGAAATTATGGTAGTTATCAAACCTACTGCTAGCTCTTATTAATAAATTGTTTAAACAGATTTTTTAAAAACTGTATTTAAATGTAATTAGTTTTCTGTCATCTTATGTATTCTATTTTGTTTTTTAAAAACATTGTTTTGAGAAGGGGTCCATTGGCTTCCCCAGACGTCAAAAGAGTCTTTGGCACAAAAAGGTTAAGATTTCCTGCTCACCCATTACATAAGCCATGTACCTACTCCACTATCCCAAATTTTTGGTTTCTGTATACTGCTGCCCTTACTTTGATAAGCCACAATTGTCCCAAATGTTCCTCTGGGGAAAATAGCCATGTGTCTCTATGCGTTTTTCTGTTGATCCGACCACCTATTGGTCCTTTCACTTTTCACCTGTTCATTGAAACACCACCTGTTTTGAGATGGTAAAATTGTTTCAAGTATTCATTCACTTATTTTCTCACCATCGATTAACATTATTGAGCACAAAGTACTATGCGACATACTCGGGGATGCAGCGCCAATACCTCCTAGGAATTTATAATTGGGGGAGTGGTCAAAAGAGAAGAGAGAGAGACTTATACATAACAGTTACAAGACCGTGTGGAAGTTGCTGTATTAGGATATACAAAATTTTATGGTATATGAGATGCCAGAGGAAGGCTTCACGCAGGAGGTGACATTGAGAATAAAGAATGCTGTTAAAGGACTGAGTTTGCCAAGACTGGATAAGCAATGTTCGTGAAGCCGTTACTCCGTTCTCTAAAAATCTTTGAACATTAAACATAATGGAGTAAAACAAATTTCTTTTCCATTTTGGTATTTGGATTTAATTACCATACTTGATTAGAGCTGATAAAAAAAATTAAGGAAATGATTGAATATTTAGGACATCTTCTTTCCTTAATCATCCATATAGAGACACAGTGTTCATAATCACTACAGATGAAAATATTAGGCAAACATTAATTTAAAAAACATTTTGATATGAAGAATTGTCAGTTTTTCATAGATGAGTGCATGACACCTGCTGGCCAAATTATATAATTTCCCTCTCCAAAGGTCTGGTGAGTAATAAAGTTAAATTTATTATTAACCTGTTTCTTTACCAAAGGAATTACTTCTTAGGCCTGGGCTTTCTTTTAATGACCAGCAAGGAGAACATTTTTCGGAGTGGTAAATCTCGTCTTTTTTGTTTTGTTTTGTTTTTCTAGCTTGAGAAGTTCAAGAAGGTTAAAGAATTCAAATATTTAATGCAATTTCTTTAACAGTAAGTTAACTGAGATTTGCAGAGAAGTAATGCCTTGTTCAAGGTCACACCAAGCGGGTTGGCCAGCTAATTCTAGAGCCCGGGGTTCTGCTCTCCTACATTCCCAGTCTAGGCAAAGTATTCCAAGGCAAGGGTTCAGGCTGTTAGCTTCTCTTCTAGCTCTTGTTATTTGACTCAACTATTCATAAATTTTACTAATGACGACATTATTAATACTTTGTATGTGTCTAATTCTTTCACTTTCTTTAAAAGTCTGGTTTATTGAGGTAAAATTTACATAAAATAAAAGTCACCAATTTTAAGTGGATAGTTCTCTGAGTTTTGATAAATGTATATAGTCACATCACCAACACCACAAAAGAGGTCTAGAATATTCCTATCAGCCTCCAGATTTCCCTCATGCCCTTTTGTGGTCAACTCTGTCCTCCCGTGCCCAGGCCCTGGCAACCACTGATCTGTTTTCTATCTCTCTAGTTTTGCCTTTTCCAGAATGTCATTTACATGGAATCATAGCATGTAGCCTTTTGTGTCTGTCTTCTTTCACTTGGCTTACTGATTGAAGATTCAGCCATGTTATCGCATGTTATCAATAGTTTGTTACTTTTTATTGCTGAATAGGATTCTGTTGTATGGATGAACCACAATATGTTTATCCTTTAACTAGTTGATGGAAATTTGAGTTGTTTTCAGCTTCTGATGATTATGAATAAAGTTTCGATAAACATTTGTATACAGGTCTTTGTGTGGATATATATTTTATTTCTCTTGGGTAAATACCCAGGCATGGAAAAGCTAGGTTATATGATAAGTGCGTATTTAACTTTATAAGAAACTGGATTTTGCTTTTTAAACGTAATTTTACACATATTTATTTATTTTATCCTTATTTTAGCCTAATTCTAGTTGTGTCCCATATCTTGTAGAAATCTTTTGTACAAAATACAGCTTTAACTCCAAGTACGACGAAAAAGCAATGAGAAAAAGCAACCCTCTTCAACGCGGGGTCATGAAATAGCGTTTTTAGGGGAACAGAGTATTGCATAAAGGAAATAGGACAGCCTTGGAATCATCTGCAGTCTGTCACTTTGACTTGTTGTAGTGACCTTTATTTATTAGGCAAGCTACCTAGCCTCTCCGAAGGGCAGTTTTTGAATTCTCAAATGTGGGTGATACAGGTGTCCACATTGCAGGGTTGTTATAAATATTACATGGTATAAAATAAGTGAGCTTTCCCCACACAATTGGCACTGCTGTTACCGCCATTAGATTAACAACTTTTGGTAAAAACAAAAGGCTACATTCTGGAAAACAAATGCTATCACACTATAGATATTTCGGGATACATTAGGAATTAATGTGTTTCTTCAGGGGTTGTAAATGTGTCACCAGAGACAAATGAGTTTAGTTTGGCTCTAGTGTCTACGATGTGTGAGTTTTTAAAATACTGCTATTCTTACACTTTACCACAGATAAGCATTTTGTACTTAATTAGGGTCATGTCTTTTATATGTCACTGAGAAATGCTATTGTCACATAAATTATGACGATAATAACAATGTGTTATAACTTATGTAACATGATTTACCTAGGCAAGGGCCCATTTTACCTTAATCACTTTTGAAGGATTGATATTTTTTTATACCTCCACTTAAGAAGATATTCTTAATAAAAAAAAAAAACACTGACAGTAGGCTTTTAACTTTGCTATTTTAAGACTATTTTCACCCGGTTTACTGGCAGGTATTTAATCTGCTAAAAATGTTAGTCAGTTAATTAGGTAGCACTGACATCTGCTGGTAAAACAGTAAATTCCTTATGTGTTTTATAAATTTCAATAAAATCAAATAGTTGATTTTAGTCTTTAAAACTTGTATTTGCATTCTGGTTAAACAAATTAGCGGCTATACCTGATAATTTCTGATTCATAGTTCAATCTGACTCAAGTGGTTTGTTAGCCTGTTGCAACTCAACCTTCTTTGGAATCTTCATAAATGCCAGTGGCAACAGAAGCTTGGTTAAGAAGCAAAATGTCTTTTAAATCATAACCTCTTCCAGTGTTTACCACTGAACCATGACATCATGATCTTCTTCCTCATGTCATCCTCATCATTATGTCTTTTGGTCTGACAACAGGACAACAGCAGTGATGTTTATTAAGTTAATATTCACTTTGAGAAAGCACTTCGAGTGTAGGGAAGTTACTAATCTCCAACAGAGTTAACCTCTAGGGATTATTTCTTCTTATCAGGAAGTATGACACCGCTCCTTTAAAATCTATCAATTCGACACTCTGACTTAGGGTCACAGAATTTTACAACTGGAAAGAAATTTACTAATCATTTAGTTCATCCCACTCGTTTATATATGTGGAAACTAAGACCCAGATAAAGTTACATAACTCATTACCTCGCTGATATGAGAAAAATATTTCCTAATTCTCCCATTCCAAGATTCTTTCCTATATAAATTGTCTTCACTAGCCATTCAAGTTTATTCTTTAAACCAAAAATACTTGAACACACATAAATATACACATGTAAATATGATTAACTGAGAATTTATATTTAGCTCACTTTAACTCAGCCATCCTGACTTTCTCTAACCAGATACGTGTTATTAAAATACACACTGTGGGCCGGCTGTGCACCCGCTCCGCTACTGGCGGCCCGAGTTCGGATCCCGGGCGCGCAACCATGCACCACTTCTCCGGCCATGCTGAGGCCGCATCCCACATACAGCAACTAGAAGGATGTGCAACTATGACATACAACTATCTACTGGGGCTTCGGGGAAGGGGAAAAAAAAAAAAAGGAGGAGGATTGGCAATAGATGTTAGCTCAGAGCCGGTCTTCCTCAGCAAAAAGAGGAGGATTAGCACGGATGTTAGCTCAGGGCTGATCTCCCTCACCAAAATAAAATAAAATAAAATAAAATACACACTGTATTATGTAATATTGCTCTGTAGTGCTTCAGAAATATATATGTATTCATCGGTCCTTCTCAGAAACTGAAGCTCTGATGTCTATTTCTTCAGATGTGAAAATAGTAAGAAGCATGTGCATCAGAAAAAAAAAAAAAAGTCAGTTAAACTTTAATCAGGGAAATTTCTGGCTCTTTGATCAGGTTTGGGGTCACAGAATTATGCACCAGATGTCTTATCAGTAATATGAGCACATTTTCCTCCTTTCACTTTCTGTTCCAATAGGCACTGTTATATTAGATAAAGTTTTAGCAATGCAACTTACTCTGTGGTAAAGTGTGTGCTATATAGATAAATTATCAATCAAATATTCTATAATTTAACGCCAAGCATGTTTTTTCTCAACTTCAGCACTATTGACATTTTGGGATGCTTAACTCTTTGTGGTGGGGGGCTTCAGCATCCTCACTAGATGCCAGTAGCATGCCCCCAAGTGTAACAATCAAATATGTCTCCAGACATCGCCCAATTGCCCCTGGGGGGTGCAAAATCAGCCCAAGTTAAGAACTGCTGCTGTAAATTAAAGCTGCTTCCTTCAGATTTATTATTTTAACCTACTTTAAATATTTCAATCAAGAATTTGACTCTTTTTCTTTTCAAATAAAAGAAATATTGACATATGAAAAGAGGAAGATTCTCAAGAGTCATCTCTAGTTTAGATAAATATTTCATTTAAATATTCCATTCTGAGTTAGAGCTAATAAAGTGGGTTCCTTAAATCGTTTTCAGTACTGGCATATTTATTCTTGCTACTTTTTGTGCTCTAAGGTGTAATTTTGACACAGCTACTAATTCACAACCAAATTTCTTTAACTCTTGGGCAAGCTGCTCTTCCTTTATTTGTAACGGTTTTTTAAAAATTCTTTTATTTTCCTGTACTACAAAGTTCTTTCTACACATTATGCCCTTTGAAATCAAAAGCAACTGGTGAAATTTCAGGGCAGGTTTTTTCATCCCCATCCTGCAGATAAGGAAATTACTGGAGCCAAGACTCAGTGTATGTTTCCAGTGAACCAAATGTTTTTTGCATTTCATCCACAGTAAGTATATTTTTGAAAATATTTGGGTTTTATATTGAGAAAGCTTTCATGAAAGGGAAAAAGGAGGAAGGGAGGGGAGGAGGAAGAGGGGAGAGAGAGAGAGAGAGCAAAGTTGGGAGAACCCTAGCAGAACAATAAAAACTGGTTTATGAAGTAGCATGGGGTAGAGGAGGATCTGAGTTCACCATCTAATCCCTTGTATCATCCAGTGAGATTTGACACGTCCATCACAGCATTATCTTCCACTCCACCCTCCTCCTTCCCACTCCCTCTACCTCCTACCTTCCCCACTGCTACCACCAGTGCATGTAGGTGCACAACATGAACACACACACACACACTTATTCACTCCTGACCTTCGGGTCAAAGTCCTAGGCCTTTCCAAGAGGAACAAGTGTGAGCATTTTTTTGTTGCTTCCAAATTTCTTATTCCTAGGACCAGCAAAGTGTGAGCAATACATTGCCTATACTTAATCCTTGGAGCAAAGAGTTTCTAGAAGCATTTCAAAAGCTTCCTGAAGCTTACACTGCCCTCAAATCTTTTATTTGACAGTTGATTGATTGCCTGTCTTTCAACTTTTTTAACACAGAGTTCTTAACACAGCCTCAGTCTTTCCAAATCCTGCAGCATTCGAGTATTTTGTACATGGAAAAAGAAATAAAAGAAAATTATAACAGCAATATGCAATGTTGGGAAGTCTGATGGGAAACAGGTGCTCTTGGTTGTGATAATAATAGTGTAGCTATGACAATGCTTCTGGAAGCATATAGCAATATATATCAAAAACCCTAAAAACACGTGTACTACTAGATAGATCCAGGTATTGAACTTCCTGGACTTGATTTTAAAGAAATCATTATAGATATGTTCAAAGATGTCTGTTCTAGGCAAAAACACTTACCCAAATGTTGTTATAATAATAAAAAATTATCAAACAGAATGATAATATGATTGATTATATAAATTATGGTTGATCCATCCAATGAAATATCAAATAAACCCTGTTATTAAAATATATGCCTAGAAAAGTTAGGAGGAATAGACACAAAAATGTTTAGCCATTGTTAATGGGGTGGGGGACTTTTAATTTCATCTTTATGCTGTTCCAATACGCCAAAATTGCTAGAATTAATATGTAGTGTTTTAATAAGAAAAAGGATATTTGAAATAAAGAAAATGTGATGAAAATTTCCACGGTTCTCTGCCCATTGTCATGGAGAAACAATTTCCCAAATATCTCATCTGGTGGGTCCAGGGGCCTTTCTAATCGTCAGGTAGTGAGTTGTAGAATTAACTGCACTTATTATCAATGACACACCCCAATAACTTTCATTTATTGATCATTTAAAATGGGCAAGGCATTGTGCTATATTTATACAAGCCATCTCCTTTATTCCTTAAAACAAACTCCTAGGTAGATATTATTCCCAATTTTGCAGATGAGGAAACTGAGGCTCCAAGAGGATAAGTAAATATGAGATCCAAGGATTTGAGCCCAAGTCCTCTACCGGCACACTTAACCTCTAAGCTAAACTGCTTCTCTTATGTAGTTTTAAGACTGAGCATCATCTCTTTTCTGGATCATTTTGAACAAGAATAAGAGGTGTGCAGGGAAGAACAATTTTAGTCGAATTCTAGCCACAATGTGAGTCTTTGTAACATAGATTGAACTTCACTTTGCTTTCATATTTGATCTACAGTCTGAAAAACATGATACAATTAACTTATGTGATACTTAAAACATGTCTAAGAACACAAGACAAGAAAAAAATCTGAGAATATTTTCCCACTGCAAAATTTTCCCATGGAGAATGTAGCTAACGCCTCTGCCTTACTCTGAGCAATATATTAGAATGTTTAGAAATTTGTAAAAATAACGACCACAAAAACACGAATCTGCTTAATTAACATTGAACACCTGGATGGTAAAAGTTTATTTTATTTATCTGCCCAAGAGGCAAAAAAAAAACACTACCAAGGTCAGACAAAATAGATAACTAACTTTACAGATTTTTAGTGAGGTTCCAAGTTCTATTGATTTTATCTGACTGCATTAAGACACATACACATGCCAATGTAAAGAAACAACATATACTCAACTAACTGCACAGAGACTGCATTGTTGTAACATTAACCATGATTATTTTAATCTTTTCATAGCTTTGTAATTGGGAAAATATAATGGCATTATGGGAGAGGAGAGGGAGGAGCAGAGGGAGGAGCAGAGGAGAAGGTGGTAGACAGAGGCCTAATTAAGTATTCCTTGCCACCAGTAGTGAACAAGGATCAAACACAGACACTGTGCGGAGCACAGATATTAATTCACAGAACAGGGAGTGGGCAACTTGACAATGAACTCATGCAGACTCCCTATAGAATTTCCTGCTACGACTCAGTTCTCTTATTTTTTCCTGTATCTCTGTAATTGAAATTTCATCATGATGAATAGTGCCTTATCTTTTTTGGAAAAAAAAAAAAGAAGTTCTGGATGCAAGAGATTGACTTTGTGTAAAATACATACCACTCTTCAACACCCATGAGATAACCTATGCCCTGACAATAAAGATCTTTGGATACTAACATTTTTAACTTCTGCCAGTTCCTACTTTATTCTTTCAGAAGAGTATTTTATATATGTGTCTTAAACTACATGTACTTTATGTAAAAAATAAGAATTAATGTACAATCTTAAGATCAGATTCAGTGACAAAATGCACTGTCTGAATCTTGCAACATATTTACTCCTTGCTGCATGTAAGTTGCATATAAGAAACATAGGCTGCACTTTTTTGTGACCCATGCAGTAAATGTTCACAAAAATCAAGCAAACAACTAGACATCCTTCAGCTACTAAAATTAACCCCCCCAAGTTACAACAGACTTATTAACAAAAATAAAAGCATTGATGGTTGCATCAAAACCATGCTGGGCTTAGTTAGTCCTGGAAAGGGCTGGGTGGAAGGACCACACGGGAAGCACTGGTAGCCACAAATTTTTCACTTGTTCTCATATGAGATTGAGACTATTCTCTCTTCACATGGCTTTTCTCTACCATGGGCTTTTGCTCAAGAGGCATTTTGGACTTCAAATGAAAACAATCATCCTTTAATGAAAAAGCTGAGAAATGCTTCTCTGATCCTGGAAACAGCTTGCTATATAGGTCCTTAAGGCAAATGCCAGGAGTCAAAGAAATTGTAGAACAGTCTCAGGATGTAAACAATAAAATCGCTGACCAAGGCGTTACATCCGTGGATGAAAACTTCTCACAAGAAGACCTATCTGGATAATACTAGCTTTTTGGTTTTTGAAGTTCATGTGAATTTTATATCCTAGAAGCACTGTACATTTTTTCCTTTGTAGAGACTTCTGGAGTGGATAAAAGTTCATGAAGTTGCTTAAAAAAAGAAAACAAACCAACCACAGCACAGATGAGCTACTCAAAAACTGAACAGTTTTGAGGTTTGTTTTTGTTTGTTTTACTTTTCAAATTTTACTTTTGTGGTTGGCATATGGAAAACCAAACTGAGAAATCATAATGTTGGAGTATTTTAAGGGCATACTACCATAGATATTAACAAGCTTATTTATACAGTAAGACCTCTGCAGAAAGTGCTCGGCTCGATGCCACATTCCAGAATAGCCACCGTTGGTTTCTTTTTCTAAATTGACCATGTTTACAGGTTTCACAAATATCCCTGAAGCCTTTCCGATGTGCTTGGCAATGATAAAATTTATGGCGATATCATCACAGTTTTGCGTTTCATCTATCAAAGCATGGACTGCTGCGGGTTGCCTCTGAAAGAGTTCAAGGTATTTCCTACTGAAGAATGAGGCTCCAATCAGCACCATAGAGTACTGGTCACCATTTCCAAAACCTGGTGTTTGCAGTTCAAAACCTCCATAACTGTAGATACCTGACGAAGTGGAGACGTGTTTTCTAGGAACAAATCCTACAACTTGATCAGGAAATTGCTGAAAAGACGGAAAAAGAACAATTAAGTGGGCATTTCTTTAGAGCAGACAAGGTGAAAAAGGCAATGATTTATGACAGAGAGAATTAAGGTGATTTGCCAATTTTATTTTATTCCTGGCTTCTACAGGTCAATTTCATCTAACTTCAGGCAACCTCATAAATCAATGTCCTGGTAAGTTTACAGGTCAAATTCCATCATAACCCAAATCTCTAACAAAATTTCTATGGGGCCAGCCCAGTGGTGCAGCAGTTAAGTGCGCACGCTCCGCTGCGGCGGCCTGGGGTCCAGGGGTTCGGATCCCACGCGCGCACAGACGCACTGCTTGTCAAGCCATGCTGTGGCGGCGTCCCATATAAAGTAGAGGAAGATGGGCATGGATGTTAGCCCAGGGCCAGTCTTCCTCAGGAAAAAGAGAAGGATCGGCAGATATTAGCTCAGGGTTGATCTTCCTCACAAAAAAAAAATTTCTAACCTCAAGAATGTTCTCCTAATTCAAACAATATCTGATACGAATAAATTCTAGTCACCAAAGTCTGGTTCTTCAAAGTTTGCTGCAAGAGAAGTTGGCTGTATGAATGCTATCTATTATAGGAGATAATAAGATATAATGTGATTATTTTGAAAAACTGTTTTAATCTCTTAGGAGTATATAAAATTATGGATCTGAATGTATGATTTTACTCTTTTTCCATGTTGATTTCAACGTTATTGAAAGTCACTGTTGATTTTAAACAATGCTGTATTTTATCCCTTTTCAGCTTGGGTGTTTCCTTTTTAAAAATGTGAGAATATAAATATATATATTCCATATATATAATGATGACATGTGTTAGGATCTCTGAAGAAGAGAGAGTAACAAAGCACTTTATAATATTAAAGCGCGAGTAACCAAAAATAAAACAAAAACTTAGCAAATGAAAGAAAACCAGTGAAACATGAGAAAGAGGTAAGAACTTACAGGATTAAAAGGTTTAGTTCAATCTCATAAATAATTTGAGTTTCACTCATTTACTGAACAGACACTAAATTAGGGACACGGACACACACACACACACACACACACACACACACACACACACACAAATCAGGCTAGGTTAAATCCCATTTCAAAGAGCCCATAGTCCAGAGAGGGTATGATCCAGATATAGGAACAAGGAATTACCATACTTTGAGAAAGTTCTAAATGCAGTTGGGTAAATCTCCTGGGAGCACTGAGGACAGAATGACAACTGTGTAGCTGGGAGGCAAAGGGGAAGGTCAGAGGATGAAGGATCAAGGCTGGGAGGCTTCAGAGAAGATATACCATTTACCCAGTCTAGGAGGATGAAGGAAATTTCACAGATGGCTAGAGGAGGAAAAAGGAAAGCACTAAAAGTGGAGGTAATGGGTGGGTACAATGGCACAGATAAATGTCTACTCTAACCTTGCTCACTTCTATACCCCAAATCACTGCACCCCAAATCACTGTATCAGAGCAGGGCACTGATGGGACTGAACTTCAGGAGCCAGATTATCTTGGGCAATAGATTGAAATTATTCTTGATACTTTTATGGATAAAACCTAAAATCATATTTATCTATCTTTAATTATGGTTTACTTAGATTCTTCTAATTAACCACAGTCGTACTCCCCCCCACCCCTGACATTTTAGGTAAATTGATTTTTTACCGGAAATAGAAATCTCACAGCTGGAGATGAGAACTTTCTGCCTAAGAAGCTTTTATTTACAGGGCTGGAAAAACTGCTGATATGGAAAAAGTTTGTGGATCAGTACACGAGGCATGAAGTTAAAAACTGCAGTTTTGAAAATGCTGATATCTGCAGAGTATTGTGACCACTTACGCTTAATATCTAATGTTGTTATATCCCAAGTAGCTGATTAAGGAGAGTTACTACATGCAAATTAGACCATTTATTGGATAGCACAGTGTTTAATTATTTGACAGGGCTTCAGAGTTTTTGTATGCAGTTCTGGTTTCAGGTAATTGTAGTGCGACTTGTGAAAGCCAGCTATGATTACCACATATTCACTAGGAAAGAGCTGTTTTTATAGACTAGTAAGCAATTTATGCCTGTTTATCCCAGCTAGGGTTTAGGGAAAGAAAAAATCAAAACTGCCACCACAACGGTGCACGTAGAATTATTATTATTATTAATTTCTAAACAATGGTCTCAGAATCAGAATTAAATTTTGTGGATGTCATGAATGCTTCCTTTTAAAGAGCATTATACATAATATTAATACAGAAGTACATTTCTCATTTGAGACACAAGTCTGTGACTTTGCGGAAAATCTCTCTGGATTCTAGTCTTTGCTGTACCATATACAAGACTATTCCTCGTTTTTCTTTGGAAGGCAGTTCTAGCTCCTCTCCCCAATATACCAAATATAAATCAAATACAGATAAAAGATACCATAACTTTCAGGTTGGCTTGACTGAGCACAGGAAATCTTGATTATCCTATAACAAATTCATCTATCTTTTAGATAAATATTATCTACACTGTTTTGGGTGAGTCCCACATTCAACTGTGCTGCCCTGGTTAAACGCTAGATAAGACTGTACAGCAATGATTTCATAAAGGATATAGCAACGTTACCTGCCAAACTGAGAAAGCAAAAACCAGGTCTTGGGCGCTAATTAGCACGTCATCATCTACCATTAACACCGCTGAAATAGAAGGAAAAAAAATTTAAATCCAACAGTTTGGAAATGAAAATAAAACTAGTAAGATACAATGGTGTCTATATAGGTCCTTCAAATGAAGTATTTTCTAACAAAATTAGTAAATAAGAAACGTATTCTTGGAGAGATTTGTCTAGCAGAAAAAGTTTTTATTTGAATTGTAATTGCTTTTATACCTGCCTGAGGGGAAAATTATCATCCATTATCCTAGAAACTAATGAACCTATAAATAAATAAAACCAAAGTTCTTTTAAGCAAATTACAACCTCATGAAATTGCTATGAATAGGAGGAAAAAGGAGGTGGCAAAAAATACATTAAGCATAAGCTAAATGGCATTTTACTCCCTTCTGTAGATGCAATAATATGTAATTACAGCATATCTTCTTTCACAATATTAAGCTCTTTGTCATTGTTGTAAGATGTATGTGATTTCTTCCCTAGCAAACTGCTTCTTGACATCTGGGTAATTGCCCCTTAAGTTTTTCAAAGTGCTTTCTTATGATTAAATTTCCCTAATTTTTCCAGACAAAAACGACAAGTAGAGGCCGGAAATCCACATACACACCCCTAGCTCTGGTTAGCTGCAGCTCTGCCAGGCTAAGAACCCAGCTGCAACTCACCATTGGTTTCCAGTTCAGGAAAGACCTGGAGTCGATTTCTCATCCTGTTTGTTGTCTGTAGTTTGAAGATCACAGGCACAGGGTGAGGCCCTAGAGAATTCCATAACTCATCCGGTCCTTTCTCCCCAATGTTGTTCCACACCACAATCACTTTGTGCAGATGTGGTACTGCCTGATAATGATTTAAAAGTCTCAATAGTAGATCCGTTCTGTTATACGTCTGCATTATGAGAGTAAAGGAATCCAGGGTGGACTTGCCCTGGGATTTTATTTCCCGACGCAAAGCGAGCATCTTGTCTTCTTTTATATTGGGAAGTAAAGTGGTCAAAGCCCCCGCTACCAGCAGTAACACAAGGATGACCACCAAAGAGAAACGAAGCACTCGAATCCCCATCACTCTTCCGGGGAGTTTGCAGATGTGGCAACACCTGGAGTAGAAATGGAAATAAAATATAGAATGTTAGCATTCTTACTAGTCATCATATTTTGTTTTGCTTTTTTTAATGAGGAGAGAGGTTAATCTTACTTTAATTGATTCAAATTCAGTTCTCCCTACCTCTTTGAGAAGGTGATTTGGCCTAAGATAATAAGTACAGGGAACAAGCTTCCCTTCTGGGCCTGCTTGCTTTGCAGTTGCAGACAAAAGATCTACACATCAAAGAAGAAGAATCAAGCAGTGCATTTTAAAATTTGCCTTCAATGGGGCTGGCCCCGTGGCGCAAGCCGTTAAGTGCGCGCGCTCCGCTGTGGCAGCCCGGGGTCGCAGGTTTGGATCCCGGCGCCCACCAACGCACCGCTTGGCAAGCCATACTGTGGCAGCCTCCCATATAAAGTGGAGGAAGATGGGCACGGCACGGAGGTTAGCCCAGGGTCAGTCTTGCTCAGCAAAAAGAGGAGGATTGGCAGATGTTAGCTCAGGGCTGATCTTCCTCACACACACACAAAAAAATTGCCTTCGTTTTACTACTAAAAATTTGGAACTGAGATTACGTTTTCAAATGGGATTTTATTTCTCTTAGTAGTATACTAATGTTTTTAACAGCTTTATTGAGATACCATTGACATATAAAAATCATATATTTAAGGTGTACAACTTAATGTTTTGATGTACATATACTGTGCTATACTAACTTTAACCTTACTTTTTGGTAGCAAACTTTTTTGTAAAGGAAATCATATGCAGAACCCTAAAATACGAAGCAGATAATAGCGGCAGCAGCAGCAGCAGCAGCAGCAAACAATTACAGTGGGTTTAATACTTATTAGGTCCTGTGCTATCTGCTTTGCATGTCATAGTTGTACTTATTCATTCAGTAAACTAAACAAATAGTTACTGAGCATATACTGTGCCAAGTACTGTCTAGGTTCTGTGAATGCAGCAATGAAGAAGATAGACAGGGTGTCTGCTGATAGCAGCAGAGGAGACAGTGGGGAAAGACAGACAACAAAGTAAGCAAACTCAAACATCATTTGGGATAGTGGTAATGAAGAGAATAAATCAGAATGACATGTTAAGCAAGGGCCAGACTATGGGGGATCTTGTCAGCCTGAATAAGGAGTATGGATTTTACTCTGAGATGGGAAGCCGTTGGAGGGTTTTGAACAGGGGAGTCACAGGATCTAGTTTATCATTTACTATTGTTATTCCCATTTAATAGTCTGGATGCTTAGAGGTTCAATAACTTTCTCAAGATTACTAAGCAACTTAAGTCACGGCGTTAGGATTTACATCCAGGAAAATCTGCTGCCAGAGCCTGGCTGTTCATCATTATGGGCTCGGGAGTGTACTGCCTGGATTCAAATCCAGATGGAACTAAGGTAGGGCTCTTGAGCTTCCAAAGCACCCTTTCTCACAGTACACAAAGATCACAAGGTATTGTGATCAGCTATGTCCTCTCCTATTCCTCACCATACCTGAAGGATCTGCCAGAGATGGCTACAGAACAGTAGTGAACAAATAATTGATGAATGTGGCCTGGATATGCATTGGTCGAAATATTTTTGTCTAATCAAAACTCTCAGTCGTATTTGTAAGGAAAGGTTAAATCTCACAAACAGTTTTACAGAGACCTAGAACTCCAATGGCTTCCAATACAGCTTCCTTAACACCTCTGCTGTCTCCTTCTGAGCATTGCTGGCTTTCAATTGTTGCTGTTTTTTCATTCTTCTGCTGTTTCTGCTTCTGATTCCAGACTTGACTTACCCTTCCACAATCCTCCATTAGCTTTTTAGGTACGCCTTTATTTTGTATTTTGGCAGCTGAGACTTCATATACATCTTAGCATGTATCCTAGATCCACTCTGCTACTTTTCAAGTAATAAAGCCAGAAATAAGGAAAAAGAACATTGAAAGAAATTGACTCATGAAAAAAACTGAAAATAAGAATCAGCCAGGAGTTTCTAAACAACATTTTAAAAACGGCTTTAAGAAAAAAACAGGTCTTTTAGAACCAGAAAGAATAAGATATTATTACTCTTAATGACTTTAATTGATCCATAGTCTATCCTTTCTTACTATTTTTGACACAATTTCTCTTCTCAGGCTATACAATAAGCAGATACTCTCATCTATTTCTTAATACAGACCAATACAATAAAGCTAGAAAAGACTTCTTACTGCTAACTCCCAGCTGTGGTATGCTGACTGTACAGAGCTACAGTCAGTGTTCTTTGTATAACACTGCCTCTGTACAGCTTATTTTTGGTTGTCTCCACCTTCCTGGAAAATGCACTCTGTGTGTATATCTAAGCTCTTAATTTCATGCCTTGTGGTTTAAGTTGGGCTTTTGCAGCTGGGCCATTCCACAGGCAATCCTAAACCTGCAGTCTACATCTTCCTAACAGATTAGATTCCACACGAAATCTTACTTTGCTTTCTAAATGATGTCCAATCAACTTTTTGTTTTCCATTGAGGAGACTAAGTGGTGGGGTTAAAGTAACAATCACATTCTCATGATCTTGTTTCATGTTGTGAGGTGTGTTTTGAAATTGTAGAAATAGTTTCTCTCTCTATAGTTCAGCCAGGGCATAGAGAGACCACATAGACCATGCTTAACATCTTCCATTGAAGTTCACAAGAACGGGGAATGGAGAATTCTGAGGGGGCTCGGGGCATACGCTCCACGATGTGACAGTGCGCTGAGGCAGGTGCAAGCAAAGGATGATCTTATTCATAAGGACAAGGCAATGGTCATTGTCATGCAGCAGCTTTCACTTTGCAATAGTCCAGATGTGAAAACTTTGTAGTAACCTTTTCAGAGAGCTTTCAAGGATATTCTCTCCCAGTCTTTCTCTGTAGCCTGTTCTATTAAAAAAAGCAATTTTGTGTTTCCCCTTTTATCATGGCCTCACTCTAAGATATGAATAAAATGAATTATTTTTGAAGTAATCTCAGCTTTACCACGATTATTTTTCAAGGACAGTAATCTGTTTTAGAGTACAATGTTCTCATCATATGCACCCTCCTACTAAAACAACACATGCTCTTAAGGTAGTCAACTGAAGACAAATCAGTATGAATTAAAAATCTTGGTTCAAAGGCCTTGAGAGTCCTTCTAACACTGAATCAAAAGCAAGTCTCACAAAACATATTTTCAGTTCCATGGCTTGTTATAAGCACTCAGAGTAAAAAATGATCTGACAACTGTATTAAAGTATATCCTGATTAAGATCTTTATGTTCATTTTCTACAGCTGAGTAGGAATAGCATATAGTAAAACTTACATAAAAGTGTTTCTAATAAGTCAGACAAAGAGAAATACCGTATGATTAGACTTATATGTGGAATATAAAAACAGAAACAAAAACAAAAAAAAAGCACTAAAACCCAAGCTTATAGATACAGAGAACAAACTGGTGGTTGTCAGAGGTGGGGGGTGTGGGTGGTGGGAGAAATGGGTGAAGGGGGTCAAAAGGTACAAACTTTCAGTTATAAAATAAATAAGTCATGGGGATGAAATGTACAGCATAGTGACTATAGTTAATATTGTATTGCATATTTGAAGTTGTTAAGAAAGTAGGTCTTAAAAGTTCTCATCACAAGAAAAAGCTTTTTTGTAACTCTGTAAGGTGATGGATGTTAACTAGATTCATTGTGCTGATCATTTTGCAATGTATACAAATATTGAATCATTATGTGGTACACCTGAAATTAATACTATTATATGTCAATTATACCTCAATTAAAAGAAATTAAGTGTTTCTAATCTCTAAAGTAGACACTGATAACTTACGCCCTAACAGTTTTAGTCTAGAAAAAGTAATGAAGATTAATTACTATAGCCTACTATAAATATATACTGTCAAAGATACTCATAGGTGACTGTTTCAGTTTTATCTACACTTGTTAGTAGGAGTTTATCCCTGTACCCATCACAGAAATTTCCTCTTTCAGATAGCTTCTAATCCCCTATTTTACCAGTACCAAAAATGTTTCAGGAGATATGAATAATTTATATCTTTAGAAACAAAATGTAAATATTTCATGTAATATTTATTAAATAATGCAGCCCAATACAATTATGTAAAATTTTTAGTCTACACAGAACAGCAAGAAGAACAAGAACTTTACAGACTGTAGTGCAAGTGGCACCTCTGTACTCTGAGGACAGGTGAAGTCTGGAACTCTATTGTAGGCCCATTAGAAACAGCTTCAGAACAGTGTGGGGAGTAAGGATGAACAGTTGGGAGAATAATGATGAACAGTTTAGAGAGTAATGATGACTTCATGGCTATTTAGATTTCATAGTTTATAGCTTTCTTCTGTTCTTTTTCTAGAGAAAGAACCTATCATCTAATGCACAGCTTTGAGCTTTGAACAGGAGATATGAGGAAGAACACATTTGGCTAACCTACACCTTACTTGGAAAGAACCAAAAAGTAAATGTAGGCACCTGCCAGATCTCTTGACCTCAATTCTTGAACCTTCCTCTTAGGTTTTTGTTTTTTCCTTATTTCTTTTTAAAATTATGTCTGTATATATTTACTGGCAGCCTGCTTCATTCCAAAAAGAATCTGACAGCTTGTGGCCTATTCCCTTTCTGCCTTCTCCTATCTATGACTACAGAAGATTAAATATGACTTTGATAAACACAGTAAATGTCAGCTAAACAAAACAAAAATCTTACCTCTTCTTCTGATCATCTGAAAAATCAAAGATCCCCCAATGATATTTTTTTGCAGATATGTTAACTTATTAGCTTTTCATAGGCAGAGGGTATATCCTTTTAGTTATTTTCATATTGTAGTTCTAGCATCTTCTACACCAGGGGTTTTCAACTGGGGATGACTTTGCTCCCTAGGGGACATTTGGCAAAGTCTGGAAACATTGTTGGGACTGGAGAGGAGACGCTATTGCTATCTAGTGGGCAGATGGCAGGGTTGCTGCTAAACATCCTACAACGGACAGGACAACCCCCACAGCACACATTTATCCAGCCTAACATGCTAATAATGCCGAGATTGAGAAACCCTGCACTACATATACTTTATCTAACAAGACATACTTGATCATGACGGGGGAAGGACTGCTAGCCAGGTGGCCTCTGAAAACCTCCCTGCTATTTACTACACTCAAACAGTGAGGGATAAAGCCATGTCTCCAAAACTGCCCCAATATTTACATGCCTTATGGTACAAACACATAAACTCAGAGAGCTAAAAGAGACCTTAGGGCCCTCCTAAGCCAAGTTCCTTGCTTCGTAGATAAAGAACTCAATGTCCGGGCATAAGGAACTTGCTTAAGCTCATGCAGCTAACCAGCAACAGAGCCAGAGCAAGAATCTAGGTCTCCTAATGGCACAGTCCATGACTCTTTCCATGGTGTTAAGATAAATTCTGCAAGGATGTCAAAATATTAGTTCACGAGACTGTCACTAAGGTACTTGTAAGATAATATAAATAGTCATACTTGGTATGTTGAGGTGTTTTTTTTCTTTACAACTTCACTCAGATTTAGTTCACATTCTATAAATTTCACCCTTTTAAAGTATACAGTTCAGGGGCCGGCCCGGTGGCGCAAGCGGTTAAATGCGCGCGCTCCACTGCAGTGGCCCAGGGTTCGCCGGTTCGGATACTGGGCGTGCACTGACGCACTGCTTGGCAAGCCATGCTGTGGCGGCGTCCCGTATAAAGTGGAGGAAGATGGGCACGGATGTTAGCCCAGGGCCAGTCTTCCTCAGCAAAAAAAAGAGGAAGATTGGCAGATGTTAGCACAGGGCTGATCTCCTCACACACACAAAAAATAAATAAATAAATAAATAAAGTATACAGTTCAGTGGCTTTTAGTATATTCATATAATTGTGCAACATCACCACAATCTAATTTTAAAACATTTCAACACCCCAAAAAGAAACCCCAGGGCCATTTTCATTAGCAGTCACTCCCCATTCCCATCTTCCCCAACCTCTACCCCAGCACCAGGCAACTAATCTACTTTCTGTCTCCATAGATTTGTCTATTCTGGACATTTGATATAAATGGAATCATACAATATGTGGCCTTTGTGTCTGGCCTTTTTCAGTTAGCATAATGAGTTCACCCATGTCATAGTACATATCAGCACTTCATTCTTTTTTCTATTGCCAAATGACATTCCATTGTATAGATATACAACATTTTTTTAATCTGTTCATCAGTTCCTAGACATTCAGGTTGTTTCCACATTTTGCTATTATGAATACTGAGGCTGTGAACATTCATGTACAAGCTTTACATGTTTTCATTTCTCTTGGGTATATACCTAGGAGTGGAATTGCTGGGTCATTATATCATAATTTTTAAATATCTGAGAATTGAAGTAGCTTTTGGAAGAGGATTATTTGAAATTTTAAGAAATTTTCTTAAATGTGGAACATACGATAGAGTAAGAAAGTAAATAATATATAGTCTATGAAGCAACAGTTACAAATTCTCTAATGCATGTCTTTAAATGGACCAGGCAATTTGAATTTTCAAAGACCTGCTGTTCAGTTATTTACTACGTCATCTATCAAAGTTCCCTTGAAGGAACACTGTTGAATGAAGAATTCCTTTCTCAGGGCTAGTTCCTTCAGACTGAAAAAGCAATAATTATCCAGACAGAGGCTGAAAACAAATACGCCAGAGCATAGCATGAACAAAGATTAGTTATGTCCTCTGACTCATAAGGTAGAAAAGCAATGGCGTCATACAATGAGAAGCTGTCATTTTCATTTTGATGTCACAGATGGTAGAAGAATGATAACTATTCTGCCATTTCACTATGAGATTTGCCTCACGGTGTAGCTTGTTTTCTCCTTTGGCTCAACTTCCAAAATACGTACTTGTCTAAAAACTGATGATTATAGAATACAGATGCTCAGAAAAGGGCCCTCAGCTGCCAAGAGATAAAAATCATTCCAAGGTGGAACGCAGAGGCTAATTCAGAACCTGGGCTTTTCTTCTACAAACATGCAAGAAAAGTGGAAAGAGATAGCTGTGCAACGGATAAGCAGTTTCTGGCCAGGTTCATGGCATGAAGGTGACAGATATTGTTCACACCGAGGCAAAGGGACACATGGTGCCAAATTCCAAAAGGACTTTGCTCCTATCTACCTACAGCTAGCTTGCTGATCCATGACTCCATGTGTTGGCACCCACTACGTGGCTATTTCCTCTACCTACAGAGCCCTTCCCTCTCTCCACCTGACAAACTCCTACTCTGGCCCCGCCAAGTTTCTTTCAAACACCCCCTCCCCTGTGAATGTTTCTCTCACCCCTCTCTATCCTCACTGCTCTTGGGAACTCGGAACATAGTGCTACCAGACCTTGTTTCCAGATATTATGACTACTGACTGTGCCTCCAGCTCCTTTTTGAGTCTGACTGTATCTTGAGGGCAGTTTCCATTAGTCTTTGTAATCCAGAACACTGCCTGGCCCACTTTTTGAGTAAGTGCTCACAACTCTTTGTGGTTGAATGGAGTGAGGGAATCTATGTTTAAATTGTCTTAAACTTTACAATGGAAAAGAAATGCCCGAAACTTTAACAGAATAAACTCAAATTAAATGTAAATTAGGGCCCAGTTAAGACTAGACAGTACCCAAGAAACCCTTCCTCCATAAACGACCTGGGTTATCACCCATCTGGTGACTAGGAGAGCAAGTCACGAAATGTTGCCTCAAGCACAGGTCACACAAGCCACCTTTCCACCTTTAGTTCTGTGGCCAAGCTACTTGATAAAAAAACGATGTCCTAGAAGTCTGATATTTTTTCACATCTTTTTGAAGATATTCAGTATTAAAATATCTTTGGACATCTCTGTTTCTATGGAAGCTCTTGGAGAATGAGCTGATCTGCCATGGGGGAAAATCATCATTTGTTAGATAATATCATCCTTGTGAATTTACCCAAACTTCTAGAAGGTAATATTAACCGGAAGCTATATTACTTAATCTAGTAGGCAGCATATATGATTTAAACAGACAATAAAGCCTTACCTAGTTGAGAAATGAAAATAGTTTGGGTTCAGAAACTGACAAAAACCTATAGACTTCAGGACGATTGGCAGAAAAAGAACTGGCCCAAGTCAGTTCATTACAGCCCATAGTAAGCCTCTTCCATTAAAATTTTAAGCAGCATAAACCAGAATTCACCCCAATGCAAAATACAGAATGCCAGAAATAGTACCTGAAAGATCACTTTTCTTCATGAGTCTTTTCCAGGTGCTATACAGTATTCTTGGAAGAGTTTTTGCCTTTAGTATTTTCCCCATATTCAGGAAATTGATTCTTTTCACTGTTATTTTAGAAGTGAGATACAGCTTTTCTCATTTTCTGCCAATGCCATCCTCTCCTTCCTAAATGATTTCCCCTCACTTTTCCTCCCATCTGTTCTTATAAGCCTCTTCTTAACTCCCATTACTTTTTTCACAAGTCTAAATACATCAAAATAAGTTAAATTATTATTATTATTTTTGTGTGTGTGAGGAAGATTGGCCCTGAGCTAACATCTGTCAATCCTCCTATTTTTGCTGAGGAAGATTGGCCCTGGGCTAACATCCATGCCCATCTTCCTCTACTTTATATGGGACGCCGCCACAGCATGGCTTGTCAAGCGGTGTGTCGGTGCATGCCCGGGATCCGAACCGGTGAACCCCAGGCCGCCGCAGCGGAGCGCGTGCACTTAACCACTTGCGCCACCGGGCCAGCCCCTAAATTATTTTGTGTTAATAATTTATTTATTTAAGAATAGGAAAGGGAGGATTAGGAATAGATTTATAATAATAATAATAAATAAAAGGGTCCATGTAGTATCACAGATTCAACTTGTGACCTTGCTGTGTTTATGCCCAATTGTACAGTGATATGAGTGGATCATTTAGATGACTACAATCTGGATCTACTGTGACATGGACTGGCTATTAGGGTTAAAGTGATTCATCTTTTCCATTGACAGTATAACTGGCTACTTATATATGATCATTGATAGTCAATTTAAATCCTGTCATTTAGAAGGCTTAGTCCTGCCCTTGCTGCATTTTTAGACTATAGTTCTAAAACAGAATTGCTAAAATATATTGATAAATAGCTACATTTAGTACAATATCACACTTGAATAGATAGATAGATGCTGATGCAAACAGGTCTTTTCTCACTGCAAGCTGTAAGGAAAGAATTTCTGTCCTGGTTACATTAATGATCAAGTCCTCCTGCTGGCAGCCAGGTTGAGTGAGCCATTCCTTCATAGGTAAATCAGGTTAGAGTGAGCTACAAGGGCACCATTTAAAACAGTGATAGCAGACGCTAAGCACCTGTGTCTCCACTTCCCTCCCCAATCCCCGTCCGTTATCCATAGCAAAGGCTGCTCATCGGTCCTGGCATTTTTTTTTCCCCTCCTAAGCCCGCACAAAGCATCATATTCCTTCTTAATACTTCTCCAGGCAGCTACTATCAAGTAACTAGATTCGCTTTATCATCATTGATTTAAGAGGAAATAGCATAAAAATATTATGTCTAAAGTCTTTTTTAAGCACTGCCTCCTTCAATCTAGCCATTTGTTACTGAGGCAAGCAGTGAGGTCCTCTCTACCCTCAAAGGGCACAGGTCTGAATTACGCTAGAAAAAAGTTCCTTCTAGTCTGGCACTTTTCTCAAGGAATTGCTAATTAATTGTAGCTATTATGATGATAATGATGATGGTGATGTTTGGAGATGATCAATCCCATGGACATGTACTAGGGCGGGAGTAGGAACGGCCTTAGTCCTAAGAGGAACATCCATGACTTGTAAGGATCCAAGGAGTCAACGCATCCTGAGAAGAAACCCTAGAAATAGAAAAGCATTTTTAGCTCAGTACAGCGCCATGCAAAATTAGTTCCAGAAATGGGTCAAAAAGAAACCAAGTACATCTCCAAATATATTACTTTTACCATTCCAGGATACTGGAGCTTTTCATTTGAACTTCTTTCTGTTTTAGTCAGAGGAAAATGGATGGGAGGCAAGACTGTTAGGCAATAGATCCCTGGAATATTCTCTGGAACTCTCTCTCTTTTACACAATATTGGTTTTCAGCAATAAACTCACATTCCAAAACTGCTTCTCTAAGAGAAACAGATTTTATACATGTGAATTACGATTTATAAACATTTTTAGATATCAAACCTAACATGGAGGCAATCCCAATTCATATAAGCTTTCTAACTCTACTAGAGGAAGGTAAAAATATCCATGGTAGATATGTCAGTCAACAAACATTATAGGTGCTTACCACGTGCCCAGCACTGTCAGGCACTAGGGATGGTAATGAGCAAGCCACATAGAGCTGAGCAATAGTAATGAAGTTGTCAGACCCCTTTCCCCTTTATGTTACATAATATCTCAAATCAGTAATGTTTCAAATCTTTAGAGTGAAGGGAATTAAAATATATCCACCCCATTTTGTAGATGGGATAGGCGAGATTGGGAATAATAAATGATTTTTCCTGAGCCATAGAAAGATGGGGGGTCAGCACAAACTCCTGACTCTCACACTTGAGCCACTTTGTATTTTCAGCGTCTTTTGCATAGTCTCTATTTTCACCTTTGTTCTAGCCTACAAGAATGTTTCAACCTTATAGGTATTGACTTTTTTCTATAATCTGGACTACTATTTCAATGGATCAGATCTAAAAGAGGCCTTACAGTATTCTCTAACAGATCCTGGCTCAAGTAAGAACTTTTATGTCCAAGGAAAGAAAAACACCTCTATGGAAAAAATAATTTTTCTCAGATAGAAATACTGGTACTTCACCCATGTTCATAGCAGCACTATTCACAACAGCCAAAAGGTAGAAGCAATAGAAATGTCCATCGACAGATGAATGGATAAACAAAATGTGGTACAGACATACAATGGAATATTATTCAGCCTTTAAAAGGAAGGAAATTCTGATACATGCTACAACATGGATGAACGTTGAGGATATTATGCTAAGTGAAATAAGCCAGTCACAAAATGACAAATACTATATACGATTCCACTTACATGAAGTACCTAGAGTAGTCAAATTCATAGAAACAGAGAGTAGAATGGTGGTTGACAGGGGCTTGGAGGAGGGGGAAATGGGGAGTTATTATTTAATAGTTATAGAGTTTCAGTTTTGCAAGATGAAAAATTTCTGGAGATCAGTTCCTCGACAATGTTAATATACTTAACATTACTGAACTGTGCACTTAAAAATGGTTAAGATGGCAAATATTATGTTATGTATATATTACTACAATTTTTAAAAAGCCAAAAAAAAAATACTGGTACTTACCTCATTATGGTAAAGTTTTAATTTTTAAAAAAATTTTCCTTATGGCTTCAGTAATTCATAGGAATAGGCTCTCTTGGCACTATTAAGAGAAATCAAAGAATTTTCTGTGATGTTTTTGTCAATCAGCAGGAAATTTTTAAAAAATGCTTTTAATGCCATTGTCCAAAAGCTTTGAATTATTTTTAAAAATTAAAATTTGCTATTCTATGTTCCAAAAATTACATCTAGGCATGAGGTGAGATAATGTCTTCCTGTGAGGCTAACACTGCTATATTTTTGTTTTCATCTTTCTCTTAAGTATCCAAAAGCAGAATAAACTCAAATCATCCCGATGATGTAATGTGTTTACACATTTGAAACCGGAACCTATATGCCATGGAGCAAAACCTCTGAACACATTAGCAATTTGCACTTGTATTCAACTTCTAAATTTTTAAGTATTTGTAGTTTTATCTACCATCACAACTCATTTTTTCACTAAACGTTCATAGGGCATTCAATTTGAAGCATCTAAAAACTCACAGGTCTAAAATAGGGCTGCAGATTAATGCCAGGGTTGATTACTGAGGAGTGATGGATGGCACCCTTCCTATTCCTTACTGACAGCTGCTGGAACCTGGGCTGGAGATGAGCTGCTGCCGCTTAATTCTCTCTGCTCTCATTTCTCACAATCCTCAATCACATGTCTGAGAAGCTGGGGTTTTTTCCCCCATAAAGTCTGCATAGTTAACTTAATGCAATTAATTAGTAGGAGATGAACTAAACAAATATTAAAAAGTTCAGGCTAGAAATCCATTTATTAGTTTAAAAATGTTCATTACTACATCTCCCTATTTTATAATCTTATAAACCCATTTATCTTGCAATATATGAAGGAATTAAAAAATTGATTGAAGACTTTCAAGATACTGCATTTGTAATGACCACCTGAATAGTGCTGAAGAATCATTTTTGATTTTCCAAAATCATGTTCTTTCATGATACAAGTTATTGAGGGGGCAAAAGAATGGCTTTACATAGATGGAAAGACTCACTGAGTGACAGTTGTCCCTCTTCACTACACAACAACATCCCTGTGCACACCTTAAACATTACACAGTTCTAAAATCCTGATTTGCTCTCTAATTTGCCCTCTCCTCATGCTTTCTTCTTCCCATAAAATTCCTCCAGGGAAAGAACTTTGACTTATCAGGCTTTGTAACCTACGTCCCTTCCCCTGCTCCAGCCCAGCACAAGAGCCTAGCTCATAGTAGACATTCATTAAATGACAACTGAATGAATGAAAGAAACTAACTTTAACTTCAATATGACAACATATAGTGGTTAGCACATACGGGACAAATATTATTTCAAGATGACAAAAGAAGTGAGTCAAACATTTTCCACTCATAGAATTTTTCCTGATTTAAATAGTGTCCAATTTATATTTCCAATAAAATGTCTTTAGTATTGAAGTTGGTAATTATGCCATCCAAGAATAAAAGATGTGGAGTGGCATTGCCACTTTTGAAAGAAGGCCCTCAGGGAAAGAAACATCTCTCTTAATCTTTGGAGGTGGGGAGTGGGGGAATTTGGGAGTCGCAGAAAACCAATATAACTGAAATTAACTTCATTTCTCCAACTTATTTCAAAACTATTTGAAAAAGGGTATTGCAGACTTCTCCATAAACCAGCTGAGCAATTTCTCATTTGTAGCAATATAGGATAAAACGCAGAATTTATTTTTCAAAGGCAGAATACCAAAATACAGGCTCAAATCGCAGCTGACCTTGATGAGTTAAGAGAACGCTGGAAATCATTTGCTGAAATTTGGTTATTTCTATATATCCTCTCTCCCCCTAAGTTACATCATACTGAAATAAAGCAGTTTTGGAGAAAAACCCAATTGCCATGGATATATTTATCTTTAACCTAGTTTGCACCCACTTAACGTTTCCCCAGCAGCGCAGTAGAGTAAAAATCAAAGTCTATGGCTAATATAAAAGCTTCCTAAAAAATATAAGTAGATGCTACTAATTGAAAACATATCTAAGTTTAAGTTAAAATAATGAAATCTACGCCAAGAAAGGCAAAGACAAAATACTCTTTCCAAAACTTAATTTCTGGAATCTAGCTGTTTTAACACAGCAGTTTTAATTAACATGAACATTAAAAAAAATTGTAGAATAAGTAAATTGTATTTTCAAAAATAAAACCACCTAATCACTACCCCACACATGCACAAAGTTCGAAGAACGAGAGCAAAACATGGATATATCCTCACGGTAAAAATTCTTTAACACGCGAGCATTTTGCTATTTCCTCACCTCGAGTGCAGGAGATTGCAGTGGGGCCAGCCGATTTATTTGCTTGCAGCTTGATTATCATAAAACGGAAGGGGCGTCTCGCTTACTCATTTTTTGTTTTTTTTCTAAACCCAGCAGCGTGCATTCGCCCGGCCTCATTCGCTGGATTGATAACCTGGAAAAAAAACCTCCCGCAAAGTGAGCGCCTGAAGCAGGGGACAGTCCCCGGGTGGCCGCCCCTCCCTTTCGGTGACGCTCCACTTCCTGTTAGACTAAATAGCAGTTCCCAAGAAGCTCGGTTTTGTACTTTCTAGCCCACCTCCAAAATCCAGTCCTCCTTTTCCCCATTTCTTCCCCAATGTAACAACTTTTAATCATTCATGTGATGGACCCCCTGACCTTACGCAAGCAGATTCCCGGAGACCCCCGCCAGGCTCGCCTCCCTGCGCTCCGCACGCCCTCGCGTCCCACCGACCAGTCAGTGTCTCCTGCGCTTCCCTGAAACCGGCCGTGAGGTTCTGACAAGAGTTATAGCTGCGGCTGCGGACCCCGGGATGACCTGGAAGTGACGGGGAAGTGTACGAACTCGAGTTTTGGGGTATCAGTGGATTGAGATTGTCGGGGAAGCAATGCCTTTAAGCAAATGTCAATTCCAACACGGTGTCATAGGAGCTCCCTTTAAAGGATTTATTTTTAAATACATTTACCATTCTTTCGGAAGACATTTATTGACTGCCTCCTGCAGGGCAGTACAGAAGAGCCAGGAGCTGTTTTCGAGGGCGGGGTGGCGTGGATCACTAGGATTTGAATGCCCATAGAGTTCACCCAGCAAAACCATCACTTGCGCCTCCTGCAGACTGGCGGCAAGACAACACGCTGCCGCTTAGATTCTTAAACACTGCTACCTAATACACTGGGATTTAATGCTAATAAGGGGAAATGGCGAAAGTGCAGGCGCTGGGCACTAGCGCATCCGGGAATATCAGTGGTAGGCGGTCGGGGTGGGCGTCAGCGGGCTCTCAACCTCCCAGCCAGCCCAATCTGCGCCGTCGCCACCTCAGGACTGTCTTCCTGAATCCAGTTGGCAGGACTCCACCCCAAGTAGGCCCCCTAGACCACCTAGTAGTTGCCATCTCCTTCCACCCCGACAACTCCCACCCCGCCCCCGCCGTAAGCCCCGCCCTCCGCCGAGCAGGCCCCGCCTCCTTCCTTTCCCGTCCCAGGACGCGTTGCGCGGCCCGGGCCGGAAGTCGGCGAGTTCCCCGGTGTGTGTCTGTGTCTGTCTGTGTCTGGAAGCGGCGCGCGGCCCGGGACAAGCGCTGGGGATTCCCATCTGAGGCGTCGCCACTGTCACTACCATCACCCACGGAGCCACTTATAGAGCGGAGTAGACCCGGCCCTTCGCCGGGCAGAGAAGATGTTGCCCCTGTCCATCAAGGACGATGAATACAAACCACCCAAATTCAATCTGTTGCGCAAGATCTCGGGCTGGTTTAGGTGCGTGCTGGTGTGTTTGCGGGAAGCGGGTGTCCGGCAGAAGGGGAGAAGGCCCAGACCTAAGGATGGCCCGAGGTCCAGGGAGGGAGCCTCGGGGGCACTCTCCTTCGCTGTGAGGAAAGGAGCGTGTGGACTGGGAGGTTCTTGAAAGGGGGACCCAGCCTCCGGGTCCCGGCACCCTTCTGACTCTCCTGGCTCTTCCCCACTTGTGTGTCCAGGTCTATCCTGTCGGACAAGACGTCCCGGAACCTGTTTTTCTTCCTGTGCCTGAACCTCTCTTTCGCTTTTGTTGAACTACTCTACGGCATCTGGAGCAACTGGTAACCAAAGGGGAAAAAGATTGGGGCGGAAGCAGGGGGTGGGGGAGACGAAGAACTGTTTGCTTAGTGCCACGTAGCGCCTCACCAGGAGGTTCAGGTCTTGCCTTTGCCACCACCTCTGCTGCTGAGTTGCTTTCTCATATCCATACCAGTCTGGCATGGCTACATGTCTTAAGATCCGGGGCCCATCACGTGCAGCAGTTCTTCAGATTTGGATCCCCGCCTCCTCCCTCTCGCCCCCTACTCCGTCAAAAGAGAGTGACAAGTCCCCTCCTCATTTTGGCAGATGGAGAGAATCTTCCGTCTGTAACTTTAGCTTTACCCACTGTCTTGGAATTGGGAGAAACCTGTTCCCTGCCTCCCTGTGGGAGAATGTTCCTTGCCTTGTGGGGGAGTGGCATTTGGATTTCACCTTTAAAATTCTGAGAGGGAATATCTGAGATGTCCTGCTTAATTTGTTCTTAGGTCTTGGAATGGGGAAGAGGTTTATAAAGGGGATATCCGGAGAAATATTTGTCATTCTCTTCTCTCTTTAATCTTATGCTGAAACTGTCTCATGGTTTCCTGTGGTTTTGACTGCAGTAGAAAATCCCATATGGTTTTCTAAAAGCTTACATTTCTTGAGTTGATGGTTTTTGTTGTCACCTTTGGGTTTTATTTTTCTAAACTGCTTTGGGAAGAGATTAAATCCAGTGTAACACGGTGGAAATCAAATACTATTATTCAGGTATTTGCTGTTGAATAACTTAAGGTCTTGTAAAATTGTTCAATTAACAATAAGATCATCACACTTTTAGGTGTACTGATTCATCTTTAAATCTCATATTCATTTGAGAATCTGATAAAAGCCAACACTCAAAATTTTATATAAAACTTCAGTGTTTTGTTGGGTTCCTTGAAATAGATCTTGGACCCCCGATTAAGAACCTATGCCATCTATGCTTTATTTTCTATTAATTAAATAGACTTAGTCTCTGTCCTTTAAAGTCCATTTTCAGAGACAATTGCTGTCCCTGATCTTTATCTCTATTGAGATTGAACAGTAACATTAGATAATATCCCCACTTTTTGTGACATGTATACTTTTAAATGAAAAAGTGGACTTCTTTTCAATTCAAATATCAATTCAATTTTATCAAAAATACGCAGCAGATTATGAAGGTTATTGCTTTAGTCACCACTTGGGTGTAAAAGGCATATTGAATAAAAATCTCATTATGTGTAATAACCATTTTGAATCCCTTGGGAATCAGATATATGTATCCTGTAATATTAACACCCTTCAATGTATTGTACATGTTAAAAGCACTATATTGTCTTAACTTGTATTGAAATAATCATACTTGATTATAAATATGCAACATTTATAATATATTTTATATTTTTCTCTTCCGAAATTATGCCATGTTGTGGCATATGTGCTGACTGTATCAAGGCTGTATCTTGGTTTGCATATGTACAGTTTTGCTACAGTTACTTTATATTACATTTCACTATGGCCTTCCATTGCATAAATTACTATGTGAAATACCATGTTCAAGGAATTCATATTTGAAGTGCCTAAACCTCCTCTTTCATGAAAAGTTAGATATCTAATAATTCTTTTGATCTGTAGAGAGCTGTTGAGGAAATTACTAAAACCTTTGTTTTCCAAGTCAGTTGTAAATATTCATCAGTACACAAGGAAAATGTCAGTGGTACATGACTTCTTCTGACCTTAGGTGGCTTGTTCTTCTGACCTTAGGCTCTCTTCTCCTCCATTTTACTCTCTTTGATTGTGTTGTTATATCTCCCAAATTTGAAATCTAGCTCTGAACTAGTGTCTATCATACCTAGATCAGTTAGTGGGTATTCATCATGTTAACCTCCATGTCCACAACCACTTATTCCCCAATATTAATTTTTATCAGTGGATTACTTGGGCCTTTTCATAATCTGGTTTTTTATGTCTCATTTAGACGTCATAATTTTTAGTCCCCTTTGTTGACTGATCAACATTTTCTTTATATGACTAGATTATCTCTGTTTCTGAAAGTTCAATTAGATTTTAAGTTCCTTGAGTAAATTTCTCACCGAAACTTATTTTGTTTGTCTTAATCGTTTCTGTGTTCATTTTCATTCTGTAAAAATTAAGTTTCAAGACGTTATGAACATAAAATGTCAAGAATTTTTTTTTCCATTATGGGAATAAATGATGGATAAAACATACTCTCTCGACAAAGGTTCATAGAAACAGTTGATGTAGTTGTGACAAATGTTAAGTAGTTTTATTTCTTGTTCAGAGCCTTCATTTTAAAGGAAGAACTTAATTATAGTTGATTTATATTTTTGATGGTGAGAATGTGTCATCAGTGGTAGAGTAGCTAAGCTCTTTGTGTCTTTTTCCCCTATTAAATATCTAGTGCCTTTTACCTTTCCACCAGAACATAAACTTTATTAAAGTCGGGATCTTTTCTGTCTTATTCAGGCGTCTTAGTACATGGCATTTAGTATACTTAATACATATTTGCTAAATGAAAGAATGAATGAATGAATTAATGAATGTATGGAATTAATCTACCTACCCTAAACATGCTAACTACCCCTGTTGGAGGGAAAAAACCGTCAAACTCCTCCTTTCTCTTATTCTTAGAGTTAGTAGGAAAATGGTAGGAATACCATATGTGATCTTTCCTTCTAGGGTTCTTTTCCTTCTGGCATTTTATTTTCATTTACTCATTTATTGTTGAGTAACTATTAACTCCTCCTTTCTCTTATTCTTAGAGTTAATAGGAAAATGGTGGGAATACCATATGTGATCTTTCCTTCTAGGGTTCTTTTCCTTCTGGCATTTTATTTTCATTTACTTATTTATTGTTGAGTAACTATTTACTCCTGAGGTAATATAGTATAAGAATGTAATTTTGTACCATCTAGGATTAAGTTCTTTTTCAAGTTACAGAAAAAAACCCCAAATAATGATTGCTTAAACAAGATAACACTTTATTTCCAAGATGGCTGTTAGAGTTCCAGCCATCCCTGGTAGCAGAAGGTCCAGAATGGAGAGAAAAAGAGGGAAAAAGTGTGTACAGTGTCTTTTAAGGAGATTTATCTGAACACTAGCACACAACGCTGTCACATATTCGTGGCTAAACCTTTATCACATGGTCATGCCTAATTTCAAATGTCTTTGTTCCAGTCAACCAGGTATTCTGCTGAAAGTCCAGGATTCTTTACTAAGGAAGAAAGGAAAGGGAATATGTGGATACTGTGGCCTCAGGGAGTAGGACTGGCGAGAGAGAGAAGCTAGTCTGACTTCTATAGATGGAAAACTGAGGCCCAGGGAGTTTTTTACTTCTGAGAGTAGCAGCAGAGATAGCTGTAGCCTAGAAGTACCTGGCATCCAAGTTTTTTTCCCACTTCACCATGAGTTTTTTCTAGTATCTTAATATAGTTTGCTTTGTTTTTATGCTCTTCTAGTTTATGTTTACTTCACTGTCTATTAAAAAATTTAATTTCGGTAGTATTTTTTTACCAAAGCTGTTGCAACCATTTTTCCTTTAGACATAGAGGAAGCTCATCTAACTCTAAAGGTAAATGTCTTTGTATTTAGCAAAATAAATATTTGTTCAAGAAATGTTTTAGGCCATCCCGGACATTGGTTTGGTTGTACTTCTATATAATATGTTCTACCAATTCCTTGGTAAAGAAAAATACTTCCATTAATCACATTTTTTTTTTAATAGAATTAAAACTTTTATGTATCTTAGTCTTCTATCAACTTTTCCCTTCTCAAAAGACATTACCTACCAGCTATGATGATGACTTTTGCTTTCCTATGATTTTATTTTTCACCTTAAAAATGTAGATAAATATTCTATTTTGCTGAGAATTTTTTTTTAAGTAAGGGATTTTTTTAAGTAATGGAATGTAGTGGAGTGGTGGGTTTTTCACTGTAACTCTCATTAGTTTAACTATTTATACAAGTGTCAGGATTCTAAGGATTTTCTAATTTCTTGCTAATAAACTGATAGAAGTTTCTTTTCCCCTTTCTATCTCCTGGAAACCTATCTTGATGATTCTCTATTTTCAACTTTGAATTAATGTTTAACAACCACTATAAATATACTGTTAGCTTGGTTACCAATAGGCCTTTTAAAAAAGTTTTATTATGGAAAATTTTAAACATGTGTAAAAGTTTAATGGACCTCATGTCCCCGTCACCCAGCTTTAGCATTTACCAACATGTGGCCTATTTCATTTCACCTGCTATACCTCTCCCCCCATTGGACTGTTTTAACACAGATAACAGGTATAATTTCTTTCATAACTTCTTCAGTATGAGTCTCTATAAGATAGGAGCCCCCCTTTTTTAACATAACCCATGCCATTCTCACCACCTATAAAAATTAATAATTTATTAATATCAAATATCCAGTTAGTGTTCAGATGTCTCTTAAATTCTTTTTATAAAGTTGGCTTTACAAATCAGAATCCAAACAAGATCTAATGCAAACAAGATTTATAGTATTTGGTTGATATGTCTCTTAAGTCTCAATTTATAGGTTCACTTGCTCGTTTTCTTTGTTTTTGTCTCCAATAGACCTAAAATAAAATCCTTTTCATAAGGTTTTTTTGCCAAATGTTCTGTTCGCATTTATTATATTTTGCTTCGGTGATCAAGTTTCTCTTTTATAGCCTAAGAAGTTTTCCTTATTAAAATGTCTTTAGAAAGTAGTCACTTCAAAAAAAGTTTAAAAATACATTTTAGAGAAACAGGCAGTGCTTAAAGACAGGAGACTAAAACAAGTATGCCACTTTTAGCAACTAATTTTTCTTTATCAAGTTACATTTGGTGTGTAAATCATATAACCTTAAATATTCTCTACACTACTTTTATTTTATAAGGAAATTTATGCCATGTAGTTTAAATGATAATTCATAATTAGAAACATTTGCTAATATTGAAGATGAGCAATACAATCGACATTTCTCATGAGCGGTATTTTTATATATGATAGGTGAGCAGCGAACTAGAAGTAGACTGTTTTTCACATGAGTTTACCTAGTAGTTGCAGCTGGGTAATTTTCAAATCATGATACCAGGTTTAAGTGAAAAGATCTCATATTGCAGTGCTTTAAGAGAACATGATGTTCTTCCACCTCAGAAGAGGGAGTAGTTTTTCAGGTAGAATCGTATTTTATGATATACTAAAAATAAATAACATTTTAATGAAAATTAAATTTACTTAAAATTTAAATAAAATTAAAATCTCATTTTGATGAGTATTAAAATCGCCATGCTATTCTAAACCTCTTTAAAAGAGAACTTGATTGCTGTAGTATACAGAAGAGTTTTATCATTTTTTCTGCCATTAAGGCAACATTTGGTGTCCATTGAAAGTATATAAAATAAATTTATTGTGAGAAAGATAGTGTGTATTAATTTGCTGGGGCTGCTGTAACAAAATACCACAAACTGGGTGACTTTTAACAGAAGTTTACTGTCTTGTAGTTCTGGAGGCTAGACGTCTGAGATCAAGGTGTTGGCCGGGTTGGTTCCTTCCGAGGTCTGTGAGGAAGAATCTGTTCCATGCTTCTCCCTTAGCTTCAGTTGCTTTGCTGGCAATCTTTCACGTTCCTTGGCTTGTAGAAGCATCACCTTATCTCTGTGTTATCTTCACTTGATGGTCTCCCAGTGTGCATGTCTGTCTCTGGATTTCCCCTTTTTATAACCACAGCAGTCATATTGGATTAGGGCCCACCTTAATGACCTAATTTTAACCAAGTATGTCTATAATGACCCTGTCTCCAAATAAGGTCACACTCTGAGGTGTTGGAGATGTGAAGTTTCAACTTACGAAGTTTGAGAAGAACACAATTCAACCCATAACAGGTTTTACTAAATATATTGTAGATGAGTAAATCAGTAAATTTTTTTAATTTATATTTATTTAGAATGAATACCCTGCCTTCTTCTAGGCTAATTTATGGCCATTTAAAATACAAGTCTTATATACAATAAAACCCTTAAATTAAGAAATAAAAACATTAAAAACCATGTATAGAGATGAAAAAATAAACCTACTAAATATGTAGACTAATGTAGTTACTGACGTTGACTTTTAAATTTAGTTTTAAAATTCCATAATTTTAAAGACAGGATGGGTAAAAATTCTCATTGTCAGGTTTTACTACAACAACACAAGTAATATCATTTTACCAGAATAGAGAGAGAGTTTTCTGAAACCAAATTTTAAAAGTAACTTACCATATTAGTCCTTTTTCAGAGCATAGAAGACAAAACTCATAAACAGTGTCGTTATTAGTGATTTTAAAGCACAGTACAGAGATATTCTTCAAATGGGTCTTTCATACCTCAAAATATAATAAAGTTAAATTATTATTTTCAGTGGTACATAGCTATTAAGGTCCAAATGTGTAGCTTTGGAGTGATCTATTATCCAAGGAAAAATCTTAAAGTAACAAATCTGTGAATTGCATGAGGAACAAGACCCTTACCTTGTCCTCCTCAGGCATCAATTTTCCTTTATTCATTCATTCTCATTCTGCTTTGAGTTGCGTATCAGATGAGTACAGACAGTACTTAAACTATCTCATGCATCTATATTTGAATAAAATAAACAAGGTTCATGATAAAATTGAAGACATTTTCCAAAATACTTTATAATGATTTGAGAGAGATTTATAAATTATTGTACTTTTTTGTGTGGGTGAATAATGTGCTTTACTTCAGTTTCTAGTTTTATAATTATTCCAAATTATGAGGAAATTTAAAAACTGTGCATTTTCTACTTAGGTGAAGAAGGTTTTTGACTTTTAGTTTTTAGCATTTACAATTGATGAAAGCTCTAGCAGCTAGCCAAACATTAAGAACTATGGGCCATGCTGAGAACAATAGATATTATAAGGTACTAATAATTAATATAGTAACTTAATAATAACAATAGCAATGATAGAAATATAAACATGGCTTTAATGTGGCAAGCACTGTGATAAGTGTTTCACATATAATAACTCAGATCAATTATTGTAACATTTATGACACTTTTTACTATTACCCCATTTAAGGGATGGCTAAATTGAGGTACAAAGTAGTTAAGCAACTTAACAGACACAGAACTAGTAAACGGGGGATTTGGGATTTGAATCCAGGTACTCTGACTTCAGAGGTAGTGCTCTTAACCACTCTGATACTTACTGTTTTTGAAGATTGAGCTACTGATATGCTTAGTTTCAGAGTATTTCTATTGACCTAGCATTGATTTCTTTCCTCAGCTGTGTCCAATCTGCTGATAAGCCAATTGGAAGAATTCTTCATCACTGATACCTTGTTTTTTGTTTCTAGCATTTCCATTTAATCTTTTTTTTTAATATTTTCCATTTCTCTGCTGAAATTCCCCATTGATGCATGCATTTTTGTCCACTTTTTCCATAGATCCTTTGACACATTAATTAGAGTTGTGCTGGTTCCAATATCTGGGCCAATATCTTGGTTTGGTTCTGTTGACTGCTTTATTTCTTCACAATGAATTATTTTTCTTGCTCTTTTTTGTGTCTTGAAATTTTTGATCAAAGGCTGGACATTGTGAATAAAGAGCAGTAGATATTGAGGTAATAGTATTTATGATTAGAAATAGGCATGCCTCTTTTGTCAGCCTATTAGTTGGTTAAGTCTTTTCCTTTTGCTTTTTGTATTCTCCATATGCATGTGTCACAGAAGCTCTCTCTTCGTGCTCATGGCATCCCCCTGTTCCACCCCCTCAAGCTGTAGACTGCTACTGCTTGTTACTCAGTGCTAGGTTTGTGGTGAGGGCAGAGGGGCATTCATTAACTTGACCCAGACTTGGTTTGGGGCAAACCCGATGAGCCTGGGCCTCAGGGGTATGATTTTTTCCAACATTTTTACTCCTCCTCCCATGACAGCCAAACTCTGCCATATATATGTGGATGGTCTTGGGTGCAAGTGATTTCCTCCTCCTTCTCCAGTGGTAGCAGATCATCTGCTTTGTGTTGGTGCAGGATCCTATGCCCAGGAGGATTTCCTGACCCTCCTTAGTGGCTTTTTTTAGTGGTTGATCTAGCATGTATAATATGAATCTTTCACTTGTCACAAATAATATGTCACTTCATGTATCTTGTAAGAATCTTTTTTTTTTTTAATTTTTTATTTTTATTTATTTTTCCCCTAAAGCCCCAGGCGATAGTTGTATGCCATAGTTGCACATCCTTCTAGCTGCTGTATATGGGACGCGGCCTCAGCATGGCCGGAGAAGCAGTGCGTCCGTGCGCGCCCGGGATCTGAACCTGGGCCGCCTGCATCGGAGCGCACGCACTCAACCGCTAAGCCACGGGGCCGGCCCTCTTGTAAAAATCTTGCAGTAATACACTTCCATTTCCTTCTTCTATCCTGTGTGCTATTATTGTCATACATTTCACTTTTACATGTTATAAACCTCATGATACAATGTTTCTACTTTTGCTTTATACCAGAGGTTAGTAAGCTTTTTCCGTAAACAGCAGATAGTAAATATTTTAGGTTTTGAGGGCCATAAGGTCAGTGTCACACTTCTCCACTCTACTGTTGTAGTACAGAAGCAGCTATAGATAATACATAAACAGAAGAGCATAACTGTGTTCCAATAAAACTTTATTTACAAAAATGGGTGGTGGCCCGGATTTGGCCTATGGGTCTAACTTGCTAACCTCAGTTAATTATCTTTTTCAAAAAATATCTTTTAATTGAGATATAATTCATATACTATACAGTTCATCCATTTAAGATGTTCAGTTGAATGGCTTTTAGTATATTCACAGAATTGTAAAACCGTCACAACAATCAATTTTAGAACATGTTTATTACCCCAAAAGGAAACCTTGCACCCTTGTCTCTCATCCTCCAATTTCCTCATCCCCTGACGTGCCCCAATTCTAGGCAATTACTAATCTGCTTTCTTCTCTATGTGTTTGTCTATTTTGGACATTTTGTATAAATGGGATTATATAGTATATGATCCTTTGTGACTGGTTTATTTCACTTAGCATAATGTTTTCAGCAGTGATCCATGTTCTACATATGTCAGTATTTCATTTATTTTTATTGCCAAATAGTATTCCAGCAGTGCATGAGAGTTCCAATTTCTCCACATCCTCACCAACACTCGTTGTTATTGGTCTTTTTGATTATAGCCATCATAGTGGGTGTGAAGTTGTTTCTCATTGTGGTTTTGATTTGTGTTTCCCTGCAATGTAGTTAATGATGTTGAGTATCTTTTCATCTGCTTATTGGCCATTTATATGTCTTCTATGGAGAAATATCTATTCAGATCTTTTTGTTTGTTTAAAAAATTGAGTTATTTATCTTTTTGAAGAGTTTTGAGTTCTTCATGTATTCTGGATACAAGTCCCATATCAGATATATGATTGGCAAATATTTTCTCCCACTTGTGCATTGTCTTTTTACTTTCTTGATAATGTCCTTTGAAGCACAAAAGTTTCAAAATTTCAATAATGTCCAGTCTATGTTATCTGTTTTTTCTTTTGCTGCTTGTGCTGTTGGTGTCGTATATGAGAAACTGTTGCCTAATCCAAGAATGTGAATATTTTAGCTTTTATGTTTAGGTCTTTGATCCATTTGGGGTTAATTTTTGTGTATGGTGTCAAGTAAGTGTCAAAAATCAATTTTTTGCATGTGGATGGATATCCAGTTATATCAACACCATTTGTGAAAACACTGTTCTTTCAACTGTTGAACTGTCTTGACATCCTTGTCAAAAGTCAATTGATCATAAATGTGAGGGTTTATTTCTGGACTCTAAATTCTATTCCATTTATCTATATGTTTATCCTTATGCTAGTACCACACTGTTTTGATTACTTCAGCTCTGTAATAAGTTTTGAAATTGGGGAGTGTGAGTCCTCCAACTTATTTTCTTTTTCAATACTCTTTTGGCTATTCTAAGTACCTTGCTTTTCCATATGAATTTTTTTTTTTTTTAACAACAACAACATAACAAACATTTAGTGGACTTACTCTATGCCAGGTGCTTTACATATAACTCTTTTTTTTTTTATAATTTTATTTATTTATTTTTTTTCCCCAAAGCCCCAGTAGATAGTTGTATGTCATAGCTGCACATCCTTCTAGTTGCTGTATGTGGGACACAGCCTCAGCATGGCCGGAGAAGCGGTATGTTGGTGCGCGCCAGGGATCAAACCCGGGCCGCCAGCAGCGGAGTGCAAGCAATTAACCGCTAAGCCACGGGGCCGGCCCTTTTTTTATAATTTTATTTATTTATTTTTCCATATGAATTTTAAGAGCAGCTTGTCAATTTTTCCAAAGAAGTCAGCTGGGATTTTAATAGGAAGTGAGTTGAATCTGTGGATCAATAGGGAAAGTATTGCCATCTTAATAGTATTGTGTTCTGATCCATAAACATAGATATCTTTCCATTTATTTAGGTCATCTTTAATTTTTTTCAACAATATTTTGTAGATTTCACAGTATAAGTTTTGCACTTTTTATATAAATTTATTCCTAAGTATTTTATTCTTTTTGATGCTATTGTCAATGGAATTTTTTTTAATTTCATTTTTGTTCATCGTTATTGTACAGGAATACAATTCATTTTTTATGTTGATCTTGTATGCTGCAACCTTGCCAAACTCGTTTATTAGTTCTGATAGTTTTTTAGTAGAGTCCTTAAGATTTTGTGTGTACAGGATCATATCATCTGCAAATAAGTTTTACGCCTTCCCTTGCAATCTAGATGCCTTTTATTCCGTTTCCTGCCTAATTGCCTTTGTTAGACCCTCCAGTACAATGTTAGTTAGAAGTGGTGAGAGGGAACATCCTTATCTTGTATCTGATCTTAGGGGAAAGCATTTAGTCTTTGGCTTCTAATGATGCTGATGTTACCTGTGGGGTTTTTGTAGATGCCATTTATTAGTTGAGGAAGTTCCCTCTGTTTCAAGTTTGTTGAGTGTTTTTATCATAAAGGGGATGTTGGATTTTGTCAGATGCTTTTCTGAATATATTGAGATAATCATGTGGTTTTTGTCCTTTATTCTGTTGATATGATGTGTTATATTGATTGATTTTCGTATATTAAACCAACCTTGCATTGTTGGGATAAATCCCACTTGGTCATGGTGTATACTCTTTTTTTATATATTGCTGGATTTGATTTGCTAGTATTTTCTTGAAGATTTTTGCAAGTATGTTTGCAAAAGATATTGGTTTGTAGTTTTTTTTCTTGCAATGTCTTTTGTCTGATTTTCGTATCAGGGTAATACTGGTCTTATGCAACAATTTGGGAATATTCCTTCATCTTCTGTTTTTTGGAAGAGTTTGTAAGGGATTCATATTTATGGTTCTTTAAATGTTTGGTAGGATTTACCAGTGAAGCCATATGGGCCTCAGCTTTTCTTTGTTGCAAGTTTTAAAATTATTGAGTCAGTCTCTTTGCTTGTTATAAATTATTCAGATTTCTTTTGCGTCAGTTTGGCTAGATTGTTTGTTTCTAGGAATTTGTCTATTTCATCTATCTAATTTGTTGGCATGTAATTATTCATAGTATTTCCTTATAATCCTTATTTCTGTGAAGTCAGTGGTAATGTCTCCCTTTCATTCTTGATTAAAGTAATTTGAGTCTTTTCTCTTTTTCCTTGATCAGTCTAGTTAAAGGTTGTGAATTTTGTTTGATAATTTCAAAGAACCAACTTTTGGTTTGTTGATTTTTCCTCTTGTTTTTCTATTCTCAGTGATCTTTTAAAGATATTCTCAGTGATCTTTTAAAGATATTAAAAGTAAGAAATTATTTTTTATATTTATCCCATATTTATCATTTTCAGTGATCTTCATTTCTTTATACAATTCTAAGTTTCCATCTGGTACCATGGTCCTGCTTGAAGAACTTAGTCTTTTAAGAGATCTGCAAGCAGTAAATTCTTTCAGCTTTGGTTGTCTGAAAAAGTCTATTTTGTCTTCATTTTTGAAAGATATTTTGCTAGATAAAGAATTTTAGGTTGACAGTATTTTTTTTTCTTTCAATAGTTTAGAGACATTGCTCCATTGCATTCTGCCTTGAGTAGTTTCTGATGAAAAGTATGCTCTTAATCTTATCTTTGTTCTTCCTTATCCAATTTTTTTTTTCCTGGCTATGTTCAAGACTTGCTCTTTCTCTTTAATGTTCAGCAATTTGTGAGGTGTTTAGGGTTTTTTCCCCTGCATGGCATTCATTAAGCTTTTTGGATATGTGATTTGTTTTCTTTCATTAATTTTGGAAAACTTTCAAATGTTTTCTCTTTAAATACTTTTTCTACCCTATTCTTTCTGTCTTCTGCATTACTGAGAATCCAAATACTTGCATTTTAGTCTGTTTGGTACTCTGACAGGTTTTGGATGCTCTGTTCTGGTTTTTTCTACTCCTTTTCTTCATGTTTTACTTTGGATAATTTCTTTTGACTTAACTGATTCTTTCCGTCTGTGCCCTGTCTGTTCAGAAGCCCATGTATGTTATTCTTTGTCTTCAATATTGTGACTTTTTAAAAAGTTTGTATCATTTCCATTTGATTCTTTTATAGTTTCTATCTCTGTGGAAAGTCCCCATTTGATCATGAGTTTTCTCCAGCTTTATACCACATCTTTTAACATATTAATTATATTTGTTTTAAAGTTCCTATAATAGTCCAATCTCTGGGCCTTTTCTGGTTCTGATTTTGTTGACTGCTTTAACTCGACAATGGGTCGTCTTGTTTTTTTTTTTTTTGATCCTGTTATGTGTCTTATAAATATTTATTGAGTGTTGGATATTATATATAAAAAAATAATAGTATTTATGTTTAAATTAATAGTGTTTGTGCCCAGAAATGTGCATATCTATTTTTCTGTCAGGCCATTAGTGTGTGGGTTTTTTTTTTTTTTTTGTGAGGAAGATCAGCCCTGTGCTAACATCTGCCAATCCTCGTCTTTTTTTGCTGAGGAAGACTGGCCCTGTGCTAACATCCGTGCCCATCTTTCTCCACTTTATATGGGACACCGCCACAGCATGGCTTGCCAAGCGGGGCGTCAGTGCGCCACCGGGCCGGCCCCAGTGTGTGGGTTTTGAACCTATCTGCTCAGTAATTGAGCTGAGTTTTGTGTTTTATTATTGCTAGTTAATTTCAACAAGCCATAGACTTCAAATTTTTCCAGTGGCTTCAGCCACCTTGTGCTTAGTGTGTTATTTGGAGTACTGGAGGCTTTTTTCAGTGTTCTTGCTCCACTCTCAGGTTCCAGCAAGCCCTGCACACCTGTACCACAAGGGAATCTCTCTCTGCTTTTGCTCTGCTCTCAGCTGTAGATTGCTATTGTCTTATACTTTAGTCAAGGCTCTGGTTGGGGGAGTGGGGTATTTGGTTCTCCTGTTGCAGTCTCAGTAGTAGACAGGCTCTTTACACCTGAATGTCAGAGTGGGCGTTATTAATGTTCTTGCCCCTTCTCCCGCCCCTCCCTGCAGCCTTCTATCAGGAGAACGAGCAAGTATCCTGCTCCTCTTCCAATAACAGCTGACCCTTGCTTTGTATCAGTGTAAGATCCTGGGCCCAAGCTGGTTTCACCCTTGCCCTAGTAGCACATGGCTGTTTTTTCTCTCTTACTTTTGGTGGCAGCTGACCTTTGCCAGTGACCAGAGGGTGGACAGATTGCTGCCCCTCGCCCAGCAGCAGATGGCTTTGTTTCTGCCCCTCTTTTAGTAGCAGCTGGGCTTTTCCTTGGACAAGGGGTATGAGAGTTTCTTTCTTAGATGTTTAAAAATTATCCTTAATATCTTTCTATATATCATATTTCAATGTTGTCTTTTTAGAAGATTAGTTCCTAATGAGCTGAGGCTGAATCTTAGATTTTTAGAGAAGGATGACTACTATTTGGTTATTATAATATGCCAATGTCTTTTGTTCTTTTCCAGCTTAGGCTTGATTTCCGACTCTTTTCACATGTTTTTCGATAGCACTGCTATTTTGGCTGGATTGGCAGCGTCTGTTATTTCAAAATGGAGAGATAATGATGCTTTCTCCTATGGGTAAGACTTTTTAAAACCTTTTTGTTGATGTATAAGAAATACAGAAAAATACACAAATCTCAAGCTCAATGAATTTTCCCAAATTGAACACATTTGTGTAACTTGAACCTTTGAAACCCCCTCATGTCTCCTTCTAGTTCCTTCTCACGCACTTCCCCAACTCTGTGGATTAGTTTTACCTGTTTTTGAACAGTATATAATTGGAATCTACAATACGTGCTTTTTTACTGCATCTAAGTTCTTTTGGTTTTGGTAGGGCATCTTGATTTTACCAAAAATTTTTAGGTGAGGTTGTTACAATAGGGGAATTTCTCAACTCTTAACCTATTTTTTTTTGAAGAAGAAGGAAAAAAAGTTTCAGTGATGAAAATGATCATGTTTCTTTCTTCTTTTTTCCTTTGGAGGAATGTTTTGCTGTTAATTTAAATCCTTATTTCCTAATATGGTTTTATATTACTTATCCTCTTTAGCTCTGCTTTTATGTAAAATACTTCTCATACTCTTGCTGAGTTTGGACAATTAGTCAAATATTTGGAGAGTGTTTTTATGCTGAAGGGACTGTATTGGAACATCTGGTCTCACTTCTGAGCCTGGTACTCTTAGAGGCAGAGTTTGCTTTTGCCATCTCTGATTGAGGGAAGTGATGGAGTTTCCATTATTTGTTTTACTGTGCCTGAGTGTTTTCCTTTTTGGGCTCATAGAATATTTTGCAGTGTAATTATATTTATGTGTAAGCAGCACTCAGGACTAACAGAGTCCTTCTCTCTCTCGCTCACCCACTTCTTCCTTCCTCCTCCCCTCGCTCTCTTGTCTTTTTGCCCCTCCCCGCCTCTCCTTTGTGAGTGCTCTCTCCAAGTCTATCCTTTCTTCACGTCTTTCCTATTTTCTTTTCCTTTTCTTGTTCCCACCCTCCTACTCATTTTCTCTCTCTCATCTCTCCTAAACTCCTTTTCTCCCTCTCTTGTTCTTTCTCTCTAGTTACCTGGGCCTGTGCTCATGATCTTCCTCTTTCCTCTTCCTCTCTTTCTCCCCACCCTTATGTCTTTTCTCTTATTCTTTCTTGTCTTATGCTTTCTCCCCCTGCCCTTTACTACTGTATCTCTCAGGGTCTGTCTTATTCTTTCTCTCCCTCTCCCTTAACCTCCTCAGCTCTAGTTCTTTTTTCTCTTCCTTTCCCAGGCTGTCTATCCTTTTTTCACTGATTCTTCTTCCCTGAGAGCCCCCTTTCCTGTGCACTTTCTCATTCTCTCCCTCTCCTGTTCACATCCGCTCTCTTAGGTGCACCGTCTCTTATGCCGCTTGTTCTCTCTTACTGGTGCTCCCTCATTAATTCCTATTTCTCTCCAGCTCTGCTTCTGTTCTTGAGCAAGCACACTCTCTCTCTTTCTTGCACATGTTCTTGTTCTCTTCAGATATTTATTGAGGGCCCACTATGAGTCGAATACTTGCTACTTCTAATGATATAAAGATGAATAAGATATGGCTTCTGCCTTGGAGGAACATGTGGTCTAATGGGGAAACTGTTCTGTAAAAATACCATAACTATACATTGTGACAAGTGCTGAAAAAGAGATATATGAATTTCTGTGACAGAACTTGCTGATTTGGGGTATATCCAAAGAGATATGGTTACTTGTAAAATTATAAAAAGTAAGACAAACACTAATTATACTATTTTTATAGTATAGAGCAAGAGATCCTGTATATCTGTAGATTCAAACAGCTTGAAAGCTCAGAAAAGAACATTTTTCATGGCACTATATAATCAAAAGTTTCTTAAGTATATTTTGAATCATTAAGGAAATATTGTATGTAAAGTTATAATTTTGTGTTGGAAAATTAGTAATTCGTATATATTGTATGTCAAAAATCTAATTAGAATATCTCATTCAGCAATCTTTCTGGATAAACAGTAGGTGACTGTAATAATTCCCTTCAGTTCCTTCATTCTTAGAGTATCTGTTCTTTTCTATTTAGAATGCATAGTCTCCTGCTATTAGATGGTTTTTAGGAATGGCTTTGAATACCTTCAGTGCCATAGCGGGTTTTACTATTCAACTTTAACTAGTTGATATAAGAGAGTGATATTCTTGCTACTTTTTCATTTCTTATCCTATCTTTTCCTTATTTGTTTTTTGTTTTTTCTTTTGAGAAGAGAAAAATTAGGGAATAAAAGCAGATGTAACATTTGAAACTGTTAATAATTGCTATAGTAGTATGTAGCAGCAGTAGTAAAATAGGGGTGTCAGTACCTCAAAATGACACTGAATAGGCTAAGCCTAGGGATGAATCCTAAAACCCCTAATTTAATATGATCACAATAGCAGACTAGCTCTGCAACAGAAGAAACAATAGGAGGAATGTGAGAGGCAGCAAAGACTTTTCAGTATTTCTTTGTATAAAAGTCATCTTTGTGCCTTGTCACACTCCTGTTTGTGAATTAGCAAAGCCAGCATAAAAGCAATATGCCTCCAATAAGTAGATAGATGCATATGTACATGCCTGTATATGCATGTGCATATAGTTGTATCTTTTTTTGCCCTAGCTAAAGATTCCAGATACCATCATACTTAATTAGGCAATATAGCACATTCGTGAATTATATGTTTTAATTCCAAGACTCACTCTGTTCAAGTAAACATAGTCATTTTTAAAGCAAAGTATGTCTAGTTTTCACAAGTTTTTTGTTTTAGTTCTGCAACCAAGTTTGGCAAATATATTAAGCCTAATTAAATCACTTTAGTCCAACAATTTATCAGAATTTATGGAGCACCTATTAAGCTAGGCATTAGGGACAAAAAATGCCTGAAAAACCTTCCTGCCTTTGATCTTGAAATCTAGTGGAACTCAAAGATAAAGGCTTTCAATCAAGCATTAGCTGTGGGACTAGAAGGATGAGTTAAAAGAAAGCACTTTTTATTTTTTGGGCAGTAACCCTGCTGATATATTAGATGAATCCCTAAGTGTGGGTTATGGAAAGCAGGCTGGGAATTATTTGAATTTAATAAACTTTTTCTCCAGAAAAAAAAGGATATGCTTTGACAAATAATACATTAATTTAATTCATTTGTATGTGTTAATAAGGTAGAAATATGCATTATTTCTGAGTGTAGAAATATATGCTGTGTTGGAATGTACTTGACAGGGCAAGCCCCAACGTAACTGGATAGAGTACATTTTAAAGAGTTTGTTTTCTTTACTTTAAAAATATCTTTATAGTAAAAAATTGTATTATCTATAAGTTAACATAGAAATGTAGAAAAAGCAGTATTTTTGATGCTCCTATTATATTATTTAAGGACCAGAGTGATTAACTGCTGTCGGCACCCTTGGAATAATGTTTAAACATGTAAAACTGCCAAGTTAAAGTTGTTTCTAATGACTTTAACTAAGCCAAATATACCTTATGGAAAAATAAAATCTTTCCCCAATGCTTCACACAGGTAGGAAGCAGAAAGCTTCAGAAGTCCGTGGAGAAAAAGAGGTATTTTAAAAATAGTTTAACTAGAATTACGTGAAGCTATAATTGATTCTAAAAATAGGTAATTGAAAAGTTTTTGCTAAATTTATTAATCTTAGCAAAAGAATGATAGAAATGTAAATCTCAAGTTGTCTCTGGGATAATTCAGAAATAATTTTATTTTCCTTCAGATCAAAGCTTCACTTTCCAAAGATTTGAAAGCTGAAAGGTACAAAGCAGAAAGCATAAGGAGTTCTTAAAAAGAAGGAATGAATAAGTTATAAAAACCTATTTTTTCAAGCCCTTTTCTTCTACTTTTTATCTTTGGATCCTTCCTTCTTTGCCCATTTGTCTGGTCCTGTTCTTTCTCCAGTGGCAACTTGAGATTTACATTTCTCTGAAAGGTCTTTCTAAACCTACTTACTCTCAGGTCTTCTGATTGGCTTGTAGAAATCTATGTATTTCATGGCATTCTGCTGTTAAACATAATTTGTAATAATTAAATTCATTTCCTCATTTTTACATTATATGTGCAATAAAACATACCATACTTTAAGTACTGGGACTTTGCTGGCCACTTATAACCATATAATGTGGTTTAGAATCTCTGAACATATGTAAATCTATTATCTGATTTTTAAGAAATAACTTAATAATTCAGTTGTTTACTTTGCTCTTCTTTAGGTATGTTAGAGCGGAAGTTCTGGCTGGCTTTGTCAATGGCCTATTTTTGATCTTCACTGCTTTTTTTATTTTCTCAGAAGGAGTTGAGGTATAGTAGATAATGATTAGAGTCTGTAAATTACATTTGTGTAATGAAAATGTTTATTAAATAAAGATACATATAATAGAACAGTTTTTCACACTATCATTAAGTATTTATTGAAGACAGTCTTGGATTAGATATATTATGTGTGTACAGGAGGAGCTCACAATATAATTGAAAAAATTAAATATATGTGAAGCTACTTGAAATTGAAGACAATTCAGTACTATTGTTTTACAAGCTATGAATGAAGTGTTTACAAGCTATGAATGAATGAAATGAACTGTGAAAAGTAAAGGCATAATATGGGTAGTGAGGTCCTTTGGGAAGAGTGCTTAATATAGAAACAGAGTTTTGCCAGTGAATCTTTTTTTTTTTTTTTTTTTTTTGGTGAGGAAGATCAGCCCTGAGCTAACATCCATGCTAATCCTCCTCTTTTTGCTGAGGAAGACCGGCTCTGAGCTAACATCTATTGCCAATCCTCCTCCTTTTTTTCCCCCAAAGCCCCAGTAGATAGTTGTATGTCGTAGTTGCACATCCTTCTAGTTGCTGTACGTGGGACACGGCCTCAGCGTGGCCGGAGAAGCAGTGCGTGGGTGCGCGCCCGGGATCCGAACCTGGGCCGCCAGTAGCGGAGTGTGCGAACTTAACCGCTAAGCCATGGGGCCGGCCCCGCCAGTGAATCTTTAATATTTGGTGTATTAAATAAAGAGAAAATTTAAAGATTAATGAACTTAAAATGAATGGCCATATTTTAAGGTACCAAAGAAGGATGGGTTTTAGACCAAATCTTCATGCTTTTAACTATTTGTATTTATTTAAAAATAGTAGTTGTTAACCTTTTCTGCAGTATGTGAGCACTGGTTTTGTTTCTGTAAACTGCTTTGGCAGATATTTTTGGAGTGATTTTAATTCTGAAAATAACTAAAAATTTTTAAAAATTGCTTTTTGTTTTTACCAGTTGAGCAATCAGAAATTATATCAATGCAATTTGTTTGTATTATGTGTTTTCTAGAGAGCATTAGCTCCTCCAGATGTACACCATGAGAGACTGCTTCTTGTTTCAATTCTTGGATTTGTGGTAAACCTAATAGGAATATTTGTTTTCAAGCATGGAGGTCATGGACATTCTCATGGCTCTGGTATGACAGTTAGAATGCTTTGTTTCTTTATTTTCTGGTTTCTGTTATAATTATTCATTTTTGAAAATTGATAATTTTTAAAGTTAAACTCTGTATTGGTTTTTAATAACAAAAGTAATATATTAATAGACGCTTATTAATGTCTTTCGGAACCATCTCTCCCACTTCTCCATGCCTCTCCCTCTCAGCACCTTCTTCAAGTTACACGTTATTCGTTTGGTGTGGATCCCTCTAGACCTCTGTAGCTCATGTGTTTAGTATGATACCATTTATATAAAACAAGCAAACATCAAAAACCACAAAACAGATCTAGTTACTAAAAAGTTATTGTGTATGTGGGTATGAAATTTACTATATGTCTTTGAGATCCTTCCATTTGGTATACATCTGTCTAACTTCTCTTGTTAACAGACACGTAAAACTCCATGGTGCGGATACCGTGGTTTATTTAACCAATCTTCTATGGATAGACTTCAAGTCATTTCTAGTTTTTCACTATTCCATATGAACCTTATCCTTGTGAACTCATGCAAGTGTTTCCAGAGCTGTGCTCTCCTGTATGGTAGCCATCAGTCACATGTGGCTATTTAAATTTAAATTATGGTTAATTAAATTTAATATAATTAAAATTTCAATTACTCAGTTACACTAATGACATTTCAAGTACTCAGTAGCCACATAGGGCTACTGTATTTGACAGCAAATATAGAACATTTCCCTCATCACAGAAAGTTTTTTGACTTTCACTGTGCTGGAATATAATTAGAATTGCTGAAACACAAGATATATGGTTTTTAGTTTCCATATACTTTAGCAGATTGCCCTCTAAAACGACTGTCAATCACATTTAGAATAAATGCAAGTGCTAATGTCCTCCCACCCATATCAAAACTTAGTATTATGGGTTTAAAACCATTTTGCTAATATTTTGATAAAAATGATGTTTTATTTGGTATTACTCTGACTAGTAGTGAGGTTGAAAATTTTTCTATATATTTTTAGGCCATTCAAGTTTTTCCTCTTCTGGACTTGTCTGTTCTTTTTTCTTTTTTTTGGCCTGTTTTTCTATTGTCTTATTGTTAATCCATTTCTAAACATTTTTTATATATTTTATATACTAATCCTTTGTTTTATGTGTTGCAAATATCTTTTCCCAATCTATGGCTTGTTTTTAACCTTTTATTTGGGGGGTTTTTAATTTGGTCTAGTTTTTCTGTCTTAACATTTTTTCTGGTATGTTTTCTGCTTTGTTTAGGGAGTTTCCTATTCCTGGGTCATAAACATATTCTCTTATAATTTAATACTGTGAAAATTTTGGTTTGATGGTTTTTTTTCTCATCCATTTTGGTCCTTCATCTGTATGAAATTTATTTCTGTGAGGAAGTGAGTTAGGACTCTTTTATTCTTAGTTTGAATAAGCAGTTTTCCAAGCACCATTTATTAATCTGTCCTTTACCCCATTGATGTAAAAGGACACCTTTACCCTATGTTAAATTGCCTTATAAATCAGGTCTGGTCTGTTTGTCTTTGGCTATCCCACTATCACACTGGAATAATTTTTATGTTTTAATATCTGGTAGGGTAAGTCCCATCTCTTTTTTTTCAAAGTTGTTTGGGTCTGTCTTACTCATTTGGTTTTTTTCATGAGCTTGTCAAATTTTGTGAAAAATCTTTTTGGAATTTTGATTGGGAATGCATTGTCTTTATGTTTAATTGCGGAGAATTGACATTCATATTAAATTTTATGGCCTTTATTAAATTGTCTTAGGTATTTTAATAAAGATCTGTATATTTTTCATTTGGTTCATTTTTAGGTAGTTGAAAGTTTTTATTACTGTTAAGAACAAAAACTATTATTCCTGCTTGTCTTATTGCATAGCCAGGACCTCTAGCACAGTGTTGATTAGAAATACTTATAGCTTATATTCTTGTGTCAACCTGGATAATCACCTGGGTAACTTTTAAAAAAACACTGATGCCCAGGTTTAATCCTAGAATATTTGCATTAGAATCTCTGGAGGAAGAGACCCAAACATCAACATGTTTTAAAGTTCTGCAGTCAACTTTAATGTGCAGTCAAGGTTGAGAACCACTGCTTTAATGAAGAATGCTAGTAAAGTTTTACCATTGGGTCAGATGTTTATGGTCTGTTTCTGATAGAACTGCTTTATCAAGTTAAGAATGTTTCTTTCTATTCCTTGAAATAGAAAGAAAAAATAGAATTTTTTGAAGTAGTCATGTTTTTTCCTCCTTTAGTTAACTTAAAATTAGTTGTTACATAGATAGAGTTTCTCATGAGGAACCATCCTTAAATTTGAGGGCGAAAATGTAATCATTTAGGTCTACAGTTAGGTCTATGAACCATTTTGAGTCAATTTTTGTGTATGGTGTGAGGTATGGGTCCAGTAGCATTTTGTTGTATGTAGATATCCAGTTGTTTCGGCACCATTTGTTAAAAAGATTATTTTTCCCTGCTGAAGTGTCTTGGCACCCTTGTCAAGAATCAGTTGACCATAAATGTCAGAGTTTATTTCTGGGCTCTGAATTCTATTTCATTGATTTGTATGTCTATCCTTATGCCAGTACCATGCTGTCTTGATTAAGGTAGCTTTGAGGTAGGTTTTGAAATCGGAACGTGTGAATTGTCCAATTTCACTTGTGATTTCTTCTTTTTTACGGTTGTTTTGGCTATTCTGGGTCCATTCTTGCATTTCCATGTAAATTTTATGATCAGCCTGTCAATTTCTGCGAAAAAAGGCAGCTGGGATTTTGCTAGGAATTGTATTGAATCTGTAGATCGATTTAGGAAGTATTGTCATCTTAACAATGTTGTCTTCTGATCTGTAAACATGAATGCCTTTCAATTTGTTTATAGCTTCCTTAATATCTTTCAACAATGTTTTGTGGTTATTAGTGGACATTTCTCACACTTCCTTTGTTAACTTTAGTCCTATGTGAGTTTTTTTGCTACCATTGTTAGTGGGATTGTTTTGTTAATTTCATTTTTGGATTGCTCATTGCTAGTGCATAGCGATACAGTTCATTTTTGTCTGTTGATCTTATGTCTTGCCACATTGCTGAAATTGTTCATTATTCTACTAGGTTTTTAGTGTATTCTTTAGACTAATCTATATATAATATCATGTCATCTACAAATAAAGATAGTTTTACTTTTTTCTTTCCAATCTGAATCCCTTTGTTTCTCTTGCTTAGTTGCCTTGGTCAGATCCTCCAGAACAATGTTAAATAGAAGTGGTGAGAATGGATAGTCTTGTCTTTTTCCTGATTTTAGCATGAAAGCATTCAGTATTTCTTCATTAAATATGATGTTAACTATGTTAGCTGTGGGTTTTTCAGAAATGCCCTTTATCAGATTGAGGAAATGCGTTTCTATTCCTGGTTTACTGGGTGTTTTTAGTATGAAAGGGTATTAGATTTTAATTAACCTCTTTTTTCTTCATTTTTTGAGATGATCAGTTGATTTTTATCTTTTATTATATTAATATGGTGTATTACATTGCTTGATTTTCAGATATTAAACCACTTTTGCATTCTTAGGATAAATCCTGTTTGGCTATGGTTTATAATTCTTATAATATATTGCTGGATTCGGTTTGCTATATTTTCTTGAAGACTTTTGTATTCTTAAGGGGTATTGGTCTAGCTTTCTTTTGATTGTGTTGGTATCAGGGTAATACTTCCTTATATAGTGAGTTGGGAAGTGTTGCCTCCTCTTCTTTTTTTTTTGGTAAGGGGTAGTTTGTGAAGTACTGGTACTTTTTGAATGTTTGGCAGAATTGCTAGTGAAGCCATCTGGTCCTAGACTTTTCTTTGTTGGAAGTTTTTTAATTACTTAGTTTTTTTGCTTGTTATAGTTCTATTCAGATTTCTATTTCCTTTTGTGTCAGTTTCAGCAGTTTGTGTGCTTCTAGGAATTTGTCCATTTCATCTAAATTATCTAATTTGTTGACTTATTGTTGGCTATGTCTATTTATAAAAAAGTTTGCCTTTCTTTTCTTTCGTTTTATTTCCATAAAGTCAGCAGTGATGTCCTCTCTTTTCTGATTTTAGTAATTTGTGCCTTCTCTCATTTTTTCTTGGTCAGTCTGGTTAAAGATTTGTTAATTTTGTTGACTTTTTTCAAAGAACCCCCTTTTGGTTTTATTGATTTTTCTCTGCTGTTTTTCCTCTTCTCTGTTTCATTTTATTTCTGCAATAATATGTATTATGTCCTTTCTTTTCCTTGCTTTGGGTTTAGTTTGTTCTTTTTCTGATTTCTTGAGGTGGAAGATTAGATTATTGATTTGAGATCTGTCTTTTCTTTTAGCATAGGCGTATACAGCTATAAATTTTTTTCCTAAGCATTGCTATAGTGTAACCTATAAGTTTTGGTAAGTCATGTTTTCATTTTTGTTCATCTCGAAGTATTTTAAAATTTTCCTTGTGATTGCTTCTTTGACCCATTAGTTATTTAGGAGTACGTTTTTCAATTTTCTCATATTTGTGAATTTCTCCAATTTTCTTCTGTTGTTGATTTCTAATTTAATTCCATTGTGATCAGATGACATACTTTTTATGATTTCAATTTTTTTTTCACTTTATTCAGTCTTGTTTTATGACCTAGCATTTGGTCTATCCTGGAGAATGTTCCATGAGTACTTGAGAAGAATATGTATTCTGCTGTTGTTGGATGGAGTGTGCTATAGATGTCTGTTAGGTCTAATTTTTTCATAGTTGTTCAATCTTCTGTTTCCTTGTTGATCTTCTGCCTAGTTGTCTATCCATTATTAAAAGTAGAGTATTGAAGTCTCCAACCATTATTGTTGAATTATTTTTCCAGTTTTAGTTTTTGCTTTGTGTATTTTGTAGCTATGTTGTTCAGCACGTATATTTTTATTATCATTCTATCTTCCTGACAGATTTAACCTGTTATTATAAGATGTTTTTCTTTTTCTCTCAAAATAATTTTTGACTTACAGTCTGTCATGTCTGATATTATGATAACCATTCCAGCTTTTTTTCTTTTTTTACTGCTTGCATGGTATATATATTATTTTCTATTTTGTGACTTTCATCTTATTTGTGTCTTTGAATCTAAAGTGTATCTCGTGTAGACAGAATATAGCTGGGTCATTTTTTTCTATCCATTTCAACAATCTCTGCCTTTTGATTGGAGCGTTTAAACAGTTTATGTTTCATGTAATTACCACTAAGGTAAGGATTTACATCTGCCAGTTTAATATTTGTTTTCTATATCTTCTGTCCTTTTTGTTACTCTGTTCCTTGATTCCTGTCTTTTAAATTAAACAGATATTTTTTAGTGTACCTTTTGAATTCTCCTGTTGTTTCTTTTACTATATATTTTTGAATTATTTTCTTAATTATTGGCCTGGGGATTACAAGTAGCATCCTAACTTAAAACAATCTAGTTCAGATTAATAGTAACAATAATACACAAAAACTTTGCTTCAGTATACCTCCATTCCTCCAAAGGTGTACTTTCTCCTTTGTACTATTATTGTCAGATTATTATGTTTTTAATGTTATAAACCCATCAATACTGTTTTATAATTATTGCTTTATGCAGTCATCTTTTAAAACATATAGAAGAAACAAGTTACAAATAAAAAAAAGTATGTTTATCCTCTCTTTCTTAATTACTTTTCCTGCTGCTCTTTATTTGTTTGTGTGGATTTGGATTGGATTTTAGTTGAATTTAAAATTTTGGTTGAATCTTTTTCTAACATTTGGTTTTTTCATCTCACTGTCTTTTGGCCTCCATGGTTTTTGTGGAGAAGTCAGCAGTTAATCTTATTCAAGTTCCCTGGTTAATGATAAGTCCTTTGTATTTTGCTGTACAACTTTCAAGATTTCTCTTTGACATTCATCAGTTTGACTATAAAGTCTGTAGTTTTGGCTTTGTTGAGTTTATTCTACTTGGAGTTTCCTGAGCTTCTTGAATGTGTAGGTTAATATTTTTCATCAAATTTGGGGAGTTTCCAGCCATTATTTTTTCAAATATTTTTTTCTGTCTCTTTTTGGGACTCCTGTTACACTTAAGTTGGTACACTTGATGTTTCTATAGGTCTCTAAGCTCTGTTCGTTTTTCTTTATTTCTTTTTTTTCCAACTCCTCGGAGTGGATAATCTCTATTCATCCATTTTCACGTTTGCTATTATTGCAGCTCAAATCTGTGTTGAGCCCTTCTAAAGTAGATATTTTATTTTAGTTATTATATATTTTTTTAACTTCAGAATTTCTGTTTCGTTCTTTTTTATAATTTCTAGCTCTTTATTGATATTCTCTATTGGTAAGTCATCATTGTTATACTTTCATTCTTTATGATTTCATTCTTCATTCTCATGATTTCCTTAAGTTCTTTGAAGATATTTATGATAGCTGATTTAAAGTCTTTGTCTATTAAGTCCAAAATCTGGGTTCTCTTCAGGAACGTTTTCTGTTGGCTGATGTTTTTTCCTGTGTATGTGGCATACTTTCCTCTTTCTTTGCATGTCTTTTAATTTTTTTGTTGAATACTGGACATTTTATATTAAAACAACTCCAGTATCAGATTACTTCATCCTCTCCTCTCAAAGTTAGTTGTTGTTATTTTTCTTGGGAAGTGGACTAATTCATTTCCTGTGGTATGTGGCCATGGAATTCGCAGAGCTGAGCTCTGAGTCCATTGAGAATAGAGATTTTTTCAGGGAATTGCAAGTTTGAACAAAATATTAACTCTGTTCTGGAGGTGTTGCTTTTAACAGCTTCAAAAGAAATCAGATCTCTCCATTGTATGTAGTGCTGCTGGCTTTTGGCTACTTTCAACTGCACTGTGGCAGGAGGTAGAATGGGAATAACCCCAAGTAAAAATATCAAAGACCCTACTGCCTTACTGAGGTCTGGTAGTTTCTCTTGGATAGATGATTGTTAGTTCATTTTGTGATTTTGGTTAATTTACAGAGTTCTGAAATGGTTGATTTTTAGTTGTGTTCCTCATATTTTTGTTTGAGAGGGAAAGCTAGTTTGCCAACATCCCCTCTTCACCATTCTGGAAGTTGATCTTCCCGTTTTCATGATTTTTCATATAATGCGATGCTGGATTTGATTTACTGGTGTTTAAGACTTTTGTGAGTATAAGTGATATTTTTGAATTAGGTAACATCCAGTATTTTTCTGTGCTTTGGAATAGCTTGTATAAGATGTTTTTTTGATGGTGTAGTAGTTTTTAGGTCTGCTATGGAGAGAGGATTCTGCATTATTTTATTTGTTCCTAAGGATTCTACCTGCTTTAATATAATTTTATCGATCCTTTTACCAAACGCGGCAGCCTTCCTACCTCTGCCTCAATGTGACCATATGCATACATCTTGTTTTATCTTTGTTAGTGTGTGTAATAGTACTTGGAATGTTTTGGCCAAGATTTTTGTCTGTGTTTTTCACTGCTTTATCCCTAGTGCCTAGAATGGTATCTATAACAGTGTGTTCCAAATAGGTATTTCTTGAATGAATAAATAACATCTAATCTCTTTAAATATTTCTCACTGCTCACTTATTTTCATCTCCAGTAATGTCTACCACTTCCCTCCATCCTTTCATTTCCTTCCTGTACTCAATAGTAGGAACTCAGTATTGTTTTAATGAATCTATGACACTTTTTACAAGTAAAAGTTTATTGAGTTAATCTGGTTTTAGAGCTAAGTCTTTTCACTAACATCACTATTATTGTAACTATTAAATAATATATTTTTACATACCTGTTGTTGTAACACTCTTTGTTTTTTAGGCCATGGACACAGTCATTCCCTCTTTAATGGTGCTCTGGATCAGGCACATGGCCATGGAGATCACTGCCATAGTCATGAACTGAAACATGGTGCTGCACATAGCCATGATCATGGTCATGGACATGGACACTTTCATTCTCATGGTGAGTACAGCCTAAAGACTTTGAAATGGACAGCCTTCCAAATGAACAGAATTGTGTAGATTACTTTTCCTAGTTGAAATAGTCTGTTAAAAAGATATTGCAGTCAACTTCCTTTCTAAAAGACTAAATGGTTCCCAGGGCTAGTTCCTTTTTAGTGTATAATGAAATTAACTTGTATAAGGCAGTGGATATAGCTTTGTTTCAGTAATTATATCATAATAAAATGCCACTATTTTAAATGAGTGTCAGTGAATGAGGAAAAGTTGCATTCTAGCAAATGAAAATCATGATTTTTTTAAAGTATGATGAAGCCTTTTGTGCTATATCTAGGCTTATAAAAATACAACAGAGGTTTTCAATTTTTCACGTTTTCATTGTAATTTTGTTATCACCTGATGTATTTGTGTCCATGTTCCCTTAGAAATCTTAGTATGCTAACTTACATAGCACTGGGCACTAAATTATAAGACTTACATAGCATTGGGCACTAAATTATAAGATAATTTTCAATTTAATATTTTATTTTAAAATTATATTTTAAATAGTTTATTCATGAAATTTTAGAGTATCGAGTAGTAGACAGAAGTTGCTTAGGTGATACAATTTGATTAATCATTAAATAAATTATATGCTTAAATATTGTCTGTACTTGCGACATAGAATCTTAAAGTTTTAGATTTGAAAATATGAAAGGGGCCTTGGAGACTGAGTATTAACCCCCTAACTTTTCAGTCTCTAAAATTTGCTGTGTTTTTGTAACTATTACACTGGTATGCTTTAAAACCTTGATTTTCTAAGTTTTGCTCACATGCATCTCAAAATAATTTTGAAAACTGTGTATCACAGATTTTTAAGATGATTTCTAAAAAATTTTTGTTTAAATAATTGCAAAGAATATAACTTCTTACACATTGTAGATATTTTAGATTGAAACTTCTATATTACTCTATATTGAATATGTTCGGTGGTCTCTAAATACCTTAGTGGTTTGAGACCCACTATCACCCCTTCAAAAACATATAAACAGTTATAAATTTTACAGTATCCTGTTTCTCCTTGAATTCTTATTTCCATTCCATTTCCTTTCCAGAATGTTTACTAATGGATTATATTTGTGTTAAGTCTTTAATTGATCATCTGTTATAATTCTTGGCAATAAAATATGTATATAAATGTAAACTTTTTATTTCCTAGGAACAGAAGACTTAGCGTTTAAACATTTCTTTTGGATGGAGTTATTGTAATTTTTACTAGTACAAAGTCAGTCAAAATAATTCTGTTTTCAAAATTTTGATACATATATAACCTTAAGAAAGCAACATTTTATTTGAAATATGTACCTTAATGATTGGAGCTCTTTTTCTTTTCTCAATTGGTTTATGGGTAAATAACACTAGCATAAAACAGGTTTTGGCATCAGTTGGGTTCCTATTTTTCATCTTTACAGTGTAAGTACTGAGAAACCTTAAATAGAAGCAATTCTGTTAGAGCACTTTCACTTAGTTCTTTGAACACCTTCAGAATTGCATTCCAAAAATTATATAATGATCTATTATTAAAAATTATTTATAATACTTTATTGTTAAAAATTATTTTTTATGATCTGTTAATTGGAAGTGTCATTAGCTAATCCCTACATTTTATTAAAAGAAAAAAATTGGAAACCATGTTGCTTACAAAAGGATTTGCTAGCCATAGAGGCATTACTTTTCTAATATTACCAGCAACATTTGTAATTGACCCCTTGTTTGTTGCCCTAGAATTTTTCTAATACCCTGGCAATGCACTGTAGTAAGATTCTGGATAGGTGCAAGGTAGCCCTTTTTTGGTCAAGAGAGAGAAGGGTAAGTGGGAAAGAAGAATTGGTATGACATCAGGGCACAAAGAAATCATAGTAACTACTAAATGGAAATGCTAGGCTTTAAACACAGGGGAATCCAACTCCAAAATCTGCTCTTAACTGTTACTCTGCCTTCACTATTATATCAGCCAATCTGAGAATACAAAATTAACAGGGCTGTGATTCCATTTTGCATATAAGAGACAGTATGGTCTCACTGGGAAATACTGTGAGCTTCATATTTATTGGAATGTTGCACTGTGAGTAAAGCTAGCTGTTTTTTTGTTTGTTTGTTTGTTTGTTTTAACTGGTCATATCTGAGTGACTTAAGCAGTAAAGGTTTATATCTTGCTGTTGGGTTGATACGGTCGAGGGTGGGGGCTCTGTTCCTCATGGCAATTCAGGGATCCAGGCTCTTTCCATCAATGGGATTCTTAACCCTTCAAGTCCACCACTGGATTCTCTGCATCTAGCTGGAGATAGAGTATATAGAAAATCATGTGGGACATTCTTATGAGCCTGGAAGTGGTTTAGATATCATATTTTTTTGTTTACAACTCAGTCACATATACCACCTAACTCAAGGGAGCCTGGGAAATATAGTTTAGTTGTTTATCAAAGAGGAAGAAAAAAATGGATCTGTAAGCAACTAGCCAGTCTCTGCTACAGATAAATTTATATCCAGAAGGACTTTTAGGTTTTACATAGATGGGAGTTATGTTGTTTTATATATTATATTATATTAGTATAGCAGAATATATCTTTTAAAATAATTATGTCAAAAATGACTGTCTTTATCTGGACCTACTACCTACAGACAGAAATCTGGTGTCTTGATTAGGAGCTGGATTTTTACAACAGTTACACTTTTGGCTATCAGCAGGATTTTCAAGGTAGCTACATCTTTCTCCCCACACAGCAGTGTCACATCCAGATAGAAATCGTTGTGCAGCCTTGTGCTGTTATACCTCTTCTGGCATTGTTACAGTGCTTTATCAAAGCCGTAGTAATGAGGGTGTGTCAGCTCTGTGGTGCTGTGGGCCCAGAACCATGACCCCAGGCAGGCTCTCTGTTAGTCCTGACCAGAAAGCTTTCAGTCCGCCTGATGATCCCTTTTAATGAATATTGCTAATCTTTTACATTGTTTACCTATATTTTCTGCTTTGATGTTAAAGCTGATTAGTAATCTTCAAGTATTTCAATCTTCAAAGTATTTAAGAATAGAAATTGTAATTTTTTTTCATTTTTTCAACATAAAGGCAAAATGAAAAAATGTTTTTATCTCTTCTGCGTGAAAAGCTTGCCATATCCATCTAGAAGCTGTTGGAAAACTACTGTTTGCCGTAGTTCAGTTTTCCTGGATGCTGTCCTGGCTTCATTTCTGGACTTCTTAATAACTTCAAGCAGTAGTTTTGTTTTTTCTGAATTTTTCAATTGTAAAATTAACGTAGCAAGCTATATAAGGTATGTTATGAATGTTAGAAGATTTTCAGTGTTTTTAACTTACTGTATTTTTTTAAGAGATTGCTTAATATAATAATTTCCTAAATAGTCTGTACCGTTGATGCATTTTGAACTTGCCCATGACTATCTGCATTAAATTACTACATTAAATTTTAAAAATAATTTTGTAGGTCTGATATGGCTGTATATTCATGCATCTTTCACGATACATTTGAATGAAAACTACTCTGAATTGCAAAAATTGAATCAGGAATTGAAGACATGTTTTAAAATAATTTACCTTAACTCTCTACAGATGGTCCCTCCTTAAAAGAAACAACAGGACCCAGCAGACAGATTTTACAAGGTATGAAAAGCAATTTGTATAATTCTCAGTTTTATGAAACTGGTTTCATAGTTTTGAGCTATCTGAAGTTTTCCTTTTAGTAAAATATGTAATATAGAATTGTGTTTAAAATGTTAGCCTTCCTAGTGATTTTTTTCTATATACAATTAGGTATATTAGCAGACATTCTTTTAATTGTCACTTGGCTGTTTTCTCTGATTTAATAAGAAGATTAAAATATTCAGAAACTATACTGCTTAAATATAAATGATACCCCTGTGAATGACTATTGTAACACCATAGTAGTATGTTTGCCTTTGTAAGATTATTAAATAAGTTTTCCGAGAATAATATTCAATATGTGTTTATGTTGAGGAAAAATTTAATGCTAAAAATGTAATACATCCCAACACAAAGAATGTACAACACCAAGTGTGAACCCTAATGTAAACTATGGATTTCGGGTGACAATGATGTCAGTGTAGTTTCATCAGTTGTAACAAAAACTACTTTGGTGAGAGATGTTGACACTGGGAGAGGCTATGCATGAGTTGGGATAGGAGGTATTTTGGAAATCTCTATTTTCACTCAGTTTTGCTATGAACCTAAAACTGCTCTCAAAAATAAAATCTATTATATTTTTTAAGAATGTAGGCAAAATGAGACCTCGGTCATATCCATAGGCATCAAATGATGGTACCTGAGGAGGAGCTTACATATCACGTAAAATGATATATTACAAAATTTTACAAGCCAGAGAAACTCAGTCTTGTCTGTGAACTATGGTAGTTTCTTTTTTGGGATGTAAACCAATCTTTGGCCCTGAATTTCCTTTTAGACTTCATTGTCAAAGTTTCCTAATTCCCAGCTCCCCATCTTCCTGCCTTATTAACTTTTGACTTCAATTTAACTTTCTCAATAACTTGTGATCCAATCTCTACTGCACCTACTTTTCTCTACTATTTCTTGGTATAGCTTTTGCGCTTTATTTTTCCCTGTGAATATGTTCCTCCATACAGAGGAGTTTATTTCAAGAGGCTTAAATGTGTCTTCCAGTCACTAGTTTTTCATTTGCAAAATATATAGAATTGTTTTAGAATGGCATTTGCTGAAATAGCCTGTAATCATGCATATGTAATGCATCTGTGTTCAATGCTATTAATTAGTCTTGATGTTAAGAGTTTATTTTTAGTTTTGGAAATCATCACAAGCCAAGGGAAGAGAGGTTAGATTTGCCTTCCTAATTATCTTTTATACAAACTGTTGTGAAAATTAGTTAATGTTTTCTGAGTACCCATCAATTTATGGTGGCTGAAACAGCTCAGTAGATAGCTGAAGGATAGGGATAACTGCCTGGCATTAAAACTTTTTCACATAGATGCTCAAACACATGAAAACTGAGTGAACTGAATTTTTCATTTGTTTGCTACATCTTCAATATAACCCCAGGCTTTCTAGGTTCTTGGGCAGTTAAAATATCGGTATCCTACCAGGTCTTCTAAGGCTTTCTACTTCTGTATAAGTTAAACATGTCAGTTTAGATTTATTTCTTTAATGATTTTTCTTCTTGACAGTTACTAGAAAGTAAGAAGGGCATAGATAATTGATGACACTTGCTAATAAAACCAGTTGTCAGGTCAGCACATAAGATGCAGCCAGGGACTTTTCAGTCAAAGAAAAATGAAGAACAAAGGATTCTTTTTCCTTGCAGTGTTTAGAGCTATTTTCATTTCTGATCCTATCAAAACACTCATTAAAGAAGATAAAGGTTTAAAATCATGTCAGTTAAAACTTTTGAAGCTTAAGGATCCTCAATCCACTCCAATGTGCATTTTCTCCAGTCTTATTTTTAAAACTTAACATGGTCCCAACGCTTATTAATCTATTTATTTCTTTGCTATTTGTAATGCCCTAGAGAAACAGAATTTTTTTTTTTTTTTATTGATATTTTAATGGTTTCTAACATTGTGAAATTTTGGGTTGTACATTTTTGTTTGTCCATCACCCCATATATGACTCCCTTCACCCCTTGTGCCCACCCCCCACCCCCACTTCCCAGGTAACCACAGTCCAGTTTTCTCTGTCCATGTGTTGGTTTATATTCCACATATGAGTGAGATCATACAGTGTTTGTCTTTCTCTTTCTGGCTTATTTCACTTAACATAATACGCTCCAGGCCCATCCATGTTGTTGCAAATGGGACGATTTTGTCTTTTTTTATGGCTGAGTAGTATTCCATTGTATATATATACCACATTTTCTTAATCCAATCGTCAGTCGAGGGACACTTAGGTTGCTTCCACTTCTTGGCTATGGTGAATAATGCTGCAATGAACATAGGGGTGCATAAGCCTCTTTGGATTGTTGATTTCAGGTGCGTTGGATAGATTCCCAGTAGTGGGATGGCTGGATCATAGGGCATCTCTATTTTTAATTCTTTGAGGAATCTCCATACCGTTTTCCATAGAGGCTGCACCAATTTGCATTCCCACCAGCTGTGTATGAGGGTTCCTGTTTCTCCACATCCTCTCCAACATTTGTTGTTTTTTGTCTTGGTGATTATAGCCATTCTAACGGGCGTGAGGTGGTATCTTAGTGTTGTTTTGATTTGCATTTCCCTGATGATTAGTGATGTTGAGCATCTTTTCATGTGCCTATTGGCCATCTGTATATCTTCCTTGGAGAAGTGTCTGTTCATTTCCTCTGCCCATTTTTTGATCGGGTTGTTTGTTTTTTTGTTGTTCAATTGTGTGAGTTCTTTATATATTATGGAGATCAACCCCTTGTCAGATGTATGTTTTGCAAATATTCTCTCCCAGCTGGTTGGTTGTTTGTTCATCTTGATTCTGGTTTCATTTGTCTTATAAAAGCTCTTTAGTCTGATAAAGTCCCACTTGTTTATTTTTTCTTTAGTTTCCCTAGTCTGGGTAGGCATGTCATCCGAAAAGATTCCTTTAAACCCAATGTCAAATAGTGTGTTGCCTATATTTTCTTCTATGAGTTTTATAGTTTCAGGTCTCACCTTCAGGTCTTTGATCCATTTTGAGTTAATTTTTGTGAATGGCGATAGCACATGGTCCACTTTCATTCTTTTGCATGTGGCTGTCCAGTTTTCCCAACACCATTTATTGAAGAGACTTTCCTTTCTCCATTGCATGTCCTTAGCACCTTTGTTGAAAATTAGCTGTCCGTATATGTGTGGTTTTATTTCTGGGCTTTCAATTCTGTTCCATTGATCTGTGTGTCTGTTTTTGTACCAGTACCATGCTGTTTTGATTACTATTGCTTTGTAGTATGTTTTGAAGTCAGGAATTGTGATGCCTCCTGCTTTGTTCTTTTTCTTTAGGATTTCTTTAGCTATTCGGGGTCTTTTGTTGCCCCATATAAATTTTAGTATTCTTTTTTCTATTTCTGTGAAGAATGTCATTGGGATTCTGATTGGGATTGCATTGAATCTGTAGATTGCTTTAGGTAATATAGACATTTTAACTATGTTTATTCTTCCAATCCACGTGCATGGGATATCTTTCCATTTCTTTATGTCATCGTAGATTTCCCTCAATAATGTCTTGTAGTTCTCATTGTATAGGTCCTTCACCTCCTTGGTAAGATTTATTCCTAGGTATTTTATTCTTTTTGATGCAATTGTAAATGGTATTATCTTTTTGAGCTCTCTTTCTGTTAGTTCATTATTAGCATATAGAAATGCAACTGATTTTTGTAGATTGATTTTGTACCCTGCAACTTTGCTGTAGTTGTTGATTGTTTCTGACAGTTTTCCAACAGATTCTTTAGGGTTTTCTATATATACAATCATGTCATCTGCAAATAGTGAGAGTTTCACTTCTTCGTTACCTATTTGGATTCCTTTTATTCCTTTTTCTTGCCTAATTGCTCTGGCCAAAACCTCCAGTACTATGTTGAACAGGAGTGGTGAGAGTGGGCAGCCCTGCCTCGTTCCTGTTCTCAGAGGAATGGCTTTCAGTCTTTCCCCGTTGAGTATGATGTTAGCTGTGGGTTTGTCATATATGGCCTTTATTATGTTGAGGTACTTTCCTTCTATTCCCATTTTATTGAGAGTTTTTATCATAAATGGATGTTGTATCTTGTCAAATGCCTTCTCTGCGTCTATTGAGACGATCATGTGGTTTTTATTCTTTGTTTTGTTGATGTGATGTATCACGTTGATTGATTTGCGGATGTTGAACCATCCCTGCGTCTCTGGTATAAATCCCACTTGATCATGGTGTATGATCTTTTTAATATATTGTTGTATTCGGTTTGCCAATATTTTGTTGAGGATTTTTGCATGAATGTTCATCAGCGATATTGGCCTGTAATTTTCTTTCTTTGTATTGTCTTTGTCTGGTTTCGGTATCAGGGTGATGTTGGCCTCATAGAATGATTCAGGAAGTGTTCCATCTTCCTCTATTTTTTGGAATAGTTTGAGGAGGATGGGTATTAAATCTTCTTTGAATGTTTGGTAAAATTCACTGGAGAAGCCATCTGGTCCTGGACTTTTATTTTTTGGGAGGTTTTTGATTACTATTTCAATCTCTTTACTTGTGATTGGTCTATTCAGATTCTCCATTTCTTCTTGGTTCAATTTTGGGAGGTTGTATAAGTCTAAGAATTTATCCATTTCTTCTAGATTGTCCAATTTGTTGGCATATAATTTCTCATAGTATTCTCTTATAATCCTCTGTATTTCCATGGTATCCGTTGTAATTTCTCCTCTTTCATTTCTAATTTTATTTACTTGAGCCTTTTCTCTTTTTTTCTTAGTTAGCCTGGCTAAGGGTTTGTCTATTTTGTTTATCTTCTCGAAGAACCAACTCTTTGTTTCATTAATCCTTTCTCCTGTTTTTTTGGTCTCAATATCATTTATTTCTGCTCTGATTTTTATTATTTCTCTCCTTCTGCTGGCTTTGGGCTTTGTTTGTTCTTCTTTTTCTAGTTCTGTTAGGTGTAATTTAAGGTTGCCTATTAGGGCTTTTTCTTGTTTGTTAAGGTGGGCTTGTATCGCTATGAGTTTCCCTCTCAGGACCGCTTTTGCTGCATCCCATATGGTTTGATATGGCATGTTATCATTTTTGTTTGTTTCCAGATAGTTTTTGATTTCTCCTTTAATTTCATCAATGATCCATTGGTTGTTCAGTAGCATGTTGTTTAATCTCCACATTTTTGTCACTTTCCCAGTTTTTTTTTCCTGGTTCATTTCCAGTTTCATAGCCTTATGGTCTGAAAAGATGCTTGTTATGATTTCAATCTTCTTAAATTTATTGAGGCTTGCTTTGTTTCCCAACATATGGTCTATCCTAGAGAATGTTCCATGCGCGCTTGAGAAGAATGTGTAGTCAGCTGTTTTTGGGTGGAGTGCTCTGTATATGTCTACTAGGTCCATCTCGTCCAGTTTTTCATTTAAGTCTAATATTTCTTTATTAACTTTTTGTCTGGATGATCTATCCATTGCTGTAAGTGGGGTGTTAAGATCCCCTACTATTATTGTGTTGTTGTTGATTTCTCCTTTTAGGTTTGTTAATAGTTGTTTTATGTACATTGGTGCTCCTATGTTGGGTGCATATATATTTATAAGTGATATGTCTTCTTGATGGAGTGTCCCTTTTATCATTATATATTTCCCTTCTTTGTCTTTCTTAACCTGTTTTATCTTGAAGTCTACTTTGTCTGATATGATTATGGCAACACCTGCTTTCTTTTGTTTGCCATTAGCTTGGAGTATTGTCTTCCATCCTTTCACTCTGAGCCTGTGCTTGTCTTTAG